>NW_020539724.1:26592519-26637029 GCF_003426905.1 Ctenocephalides felis | reverse complement strand
AACGACCGGAAAGTTTAGGAAAAATATATTCTTCAGATCTCGAGCCCTCTTAAGATGACTAATTTGTGCACCTCGAAGCTTATAGCGCTATAAAAATTAAATTAGTGACGCATGGAATTGTGCCTGAAGGCAAATTACTGGAATTTTTTTGTACTGAAAATTACATTCTATAAAAAGCTTTAAAATTTTTTGAAAAATGTGAAAAATTGATTTTAAAAAACTTTTTTTTATATTTTGATTTTTTTTTGAAAATCATGAGCTTTTTTCAAAGCAATCGCGCTGCTAGCTGTTTCAGAGAACAGAAATTTCGGAACTCAATTACCATTTTTCGAAACGGCTGGACCTTTGTGTGCCAAAAACTAATCAACACGTCTCCCCAAGTCGATTTCGAGAACACGGTTCAACTGATTTGAATGATTCGATTCCTATTGATAAGAGGACATGTCGTTTAATTATTGGCCAAGGCAAGTCCAACTGTTTTGAAGATACGGGCCAGAATTCCAAAAATGATAATTCAGTTATTGAGAAACAGAGCGTCCAATATCATTAAAAAATGTACATGTATTGACAAAAGAAAGAACTGCTCAAATTTGTGGGTGGCACGTCCAGCGGTTTCGGTGATCCAATAAAAAAAAAAATTGGAAAAGAAGCGTTTGGCGGTCAAAAGTGATTATTAGACATATGCACATCAAATTATCAGATATTTTATAGATATTTTAATGATAAGTATAAATTTTGTATACATTTCTATGGGTTCTGTAACATTTTTTATCGCGCTTAAACGCTTCTGTATTTTGTGTCTAAGCAGTTGAAGCAGCGCGATTGCTTTAAAAGAAGTTCAAATTTTTAACATATTTCAAAATATAAAACTAGCTGTAAGTGGAATTCTGTCTTAAGGCAATTAAGGCATCGTGCCTTAAGGCAAATTGCTGGAACTTCCCGTACCAAAAATTATTATTTTTTTAAAAACAATTAACATTTTTGAAAAAAAATTACTTTGAAAGAATAAGATTTTTGAGAAACTATAAATTGGAAAAAATAACTTTTTTTTTAAAAAAAAAATTTTTTTTAAAAAACATTTTTTTTTTAATTTTTTTTTTTTTGAAAAAAAATTTTTTTTTCTTTATTTTGACATATTGTAGAAGATCTGAACTTTTTTTCAAAGCAATCGTACTGCTTTAACTGCATAGGGACAAAATATAAAGCGCGTAAGCGCCGCGTCGCTGTCTAACGCATAAGCATTGGTACGGAACCCATAGAAATGTTAACAACATGATACTTATTGTTAAAATCTCTATAAAATATCTGATAATTTGATGTGCATATGTCTAATGATCATTTTTGACCGCCAAATGGCTCATTTTTTTACTTTTTCCTCCATATCTCCGAAACCGCTAGACCTACCTTCATGAAATTTTTATCGATTCTTCATCTTGTCAATACAAGTGCAATGTTTTTTGAATTATTTAAATCGGACGCTCCGTTCTCTTAAAAACTGAGTTACCGTTTTTGGCACTTTTTGCCCCGTATCTTCGGAACGGTTAGACCTGCCTTCGCCAAAAACTAATGAGCACGTCTCCTTATCAATACAAATCGAATGTTTTCTGAATTATTCAAATCGGTTGATCCGTGTTCCCGAAATCGTCGACGAAAATTTGTATCCGCACATACATACTCACACGCACATACATACATACATACATACACACACACACACACACACACACATACATACATACATACATACACACTAGCCCAAAGCCCACGTTCTTACCACGGGACCACGGCCGGACCCACATTGCATCTTAAGGCAATTTGTTGAACTTCCATTATCGTAATTTGTTCGCGCCAGAATCTTGTAAGATGTCGCCAGACGATATTTATCAGAGTCGGGCAATACTTAGTTTCTGCTAATACTGGAAAGAAGAAGATTTTGGATATAATCGCTAATCTTACGGGTGAACAAGGTCTCGCCGTCTCACTGGTCACGTACGCCATTGCACTTGTGTTCCGTATGAGTTTTGTTGAATTTTCCGAGTGTTAGATGTTATTTGTGTAAATAAATACGTTATTAATCTCATACAGTGTTTCTTATTGTGCTTCTGTAGTCAATTCCTTCCTCAGTATCCATTCCTTATAGGGATCTGAGAGTTCCAGACTTGAAGCCACTATCCGACTGGGCCGCCGACCAAGCAGAGACAAACTGCAAAATTTTAAATTTGTTGAAATAATTAGAGTTTTTTAAAACATTTGCGCTGCATTTGGAATTCATTGCCTTTCCCTTATAGTCGTGTCTTAGGAAAGAGAGCAAATTGCATTTATGCTGCAGTTTGTTTTGAGTAACTGGGTATGGTTGTTTCAATTTTATCAGTTAGCTGTAAGAAAAGCAAATTAAGTATCTAAATTCTGAAATACCGTCCTCAAATTCAATGGATAAGTTATAAAATCAAAATTTGAAAATAAAATAGTGGTTTTATTCACATATCTTATTGTGATGGAATATTTATAATTTTCGCTTAATATCTAATTAATCATATTGATCATCACCAGATATTTTTTTAAACAAAGTTAACAAGAATTCTTTGTGAAATCTTTTTTTTCTTATGTTGTATATTTATTTTCCTTTCTCATTTGTCTTATCGTTAGTTAAGTTAGATTTTTTGATCTGTTTAATCTTTACCCGAAAAAAACGAGAAAAACACGTCACAAATTATACCCACTTTGTCACAACCGCATCCGACGCACACCTTTAAAAGCAAATCGTCATCATGGCTGAAATAAATTATCTAAGCAAAAACTAAATGCTGGTAAATAATTACTAATGTACAACTTACAGTAAAACAAGTGGTGAATGGCATCATGCCTTAAGGCAAATTGCTGGAACTTCCCGTACCGTAATTAAATATTCGAAAAATATTAAATGTTTTTAAATAGATTATTTTTTTAAAATCTGTAACTTATTTATGTTTACAGAAAATTAAATAAATAATACTTAATCAATCAAATTTAAAACGAAGGACATTGTCTAATATTTATAAGAATTATATAAGCTGAATTGCGATGTTAAAATTAATTATTTTGAGAATATTAGTGAGCTTTAGAACTTCAGCTAGACAATTAAAATTTTACATTCGATACCCCAAAAAAATTTTTTTTTGACATTAAAAAAAATTTTTTTTCCAAAAGCAATCGTTTCGACAACTCAAGCAGAAAGTTTTTAAATCATTCAAGTCGATTGCTTATTTCTTTCAAAAACTGACATTTTTTACACATTTAGCTCGGTATCTCCGAAACGGCTAGACCAGCCTTCGCCAGAATCTAATCAGCACATCTCCCTATCAAGAGAAATCGAATGTTTTTCGAACTATTCAAATCGGTTGATCCGTGTGCCCGAAAACGTGAACTAAAAATTGTATCCATACATAAATACACACGCACATCCATTTTTTCTGCGGTATGCCAACATGTACAGAAACCTTCAAAACGTGAAGAAATGTAAAAATTTTCAATTTCGATTTTTGGACGATTACAATAACTTACCCTTCGGGAAGTCAATAACAAACAAAGTAATCCATAGTTGCGTATGTCAAACTGTGAATTAGTTTATTTACTATGTTTGTTTGGTTCAATATTTTTCAACGACAACTATCACAGTTTGAAATCAAAAGAATTATTATTATTAATTTTGAAAAAAATATTTTTCATAATGCTATGCAAAAACAATTTATTGTTTTTTTTTCATTACTGAAAATAACATTAAACATATTCAAATTAGAGTATATTAATGTTTTTCATAAACATAATAATTAATGTCAAACGTCTATAAAATCTAAATAAAATTGTCCAAACACAACTTTGTAATAATATTTGAGATACGAAAATAACCATTTCTAGATTCAATTATGATTCAAAATATTGATTTTGTTATGATATTGGCTAATCTATTAAATATTTATTAAAAAAACAAACAAAATATTCCCTCTACATTATTGAACCAACGTAATTAGGCTGTTTACTTTTTAAATATTAATTAAAAATTAATGAGTCAATCAATAAATCATTGTGATATTTAAGTATATCTTGTCTCTTCATTTCGACCTCGTAGCAGTTGTATGAAATCTTCAAAATATCTGGCATGTTAAATTTACTGAGATAACACTACTTTCTAATATATAAGTTTAATATCGAAGACATACTATACTAGTCAATAATTCATTTTTTAAAATTAAGGACATCAAAATAAATTACATTTTTTTTATTTGTGAATTTAATCATGCATTAGCTATATTATGAATTGTTAAGTAATAAATCTAATCGAATTCATTTGCATAATTTATTTGGCATATTTCAGAAAAAATGGATATGTGTTTGTATTAGCGTGTGTGTATTTTGTGTTGATACAATTTTTCCTTTACGATTTCGGGCGTAGGGATCAACCGATTTGGAATATTCATTCGATTCCCACTGATGAGAAGACGTTAGTTAGTTTTTGGCAAGGACAGGTCCAGCCATTCTGCACTCTTTACAATAGTTTTTGAAAGAACGAAGCATCAGATTTGAAGTATTTAAAAAACATTTTGCTATTATTTTTGAAAACGATTTATAACTTTCCGAAAGGAGTAGTTTATGTTTTCATAAAAAATCCGGTTCACAAATTTTATGTTTTCTCTATGGTTTCGATTGTTCTGTAATGAATAAGACCAAATTTAGAAAAGGTATATGTGTGTGTGTGTGTGTGAACAGATTTTTTGCCGTAAAACGACGTTTTTTCAAAAACGGCTGGACCGATTTCAAAAATTTAAAAGCCATTCGATGTATCGCGATGAGGACTAGCGTTTATCAATCATTGCGGGACGATCAACCAAGCCGTTTCTTTGTAAATAGCAAAAAAGTGAAAAAAAATTGTCCACGTTTTAGCCCGCAGTTCTGAATTGATTCCGAAAATTCAAAAACTGTTCGAAAGATATTGGTTGGGAATCCTGCTGATGAGTTTTTAGTAACGATCGGTCGGGCCGTTTTCTTGTAATAAAGTGTTGAAAACTTTTTTACATCGATTTTTATTATTATTTTTTTGACGTTAGATAGGGTAGGTCGGGGCTAGTTGAGCAAATTTTTACTTAAACGGATGTAGCTTCTCAATGAAAAGGCTCAATAAATTGCTATAAGGCTTAATAGATTTATTGTTTATCGCTTAACAAAAGAGTTAATACTATTTTTTGGTAATAAGTAAAATTTAAAAGCTACAGCTGTTTAAATGCAAAAAGTCAAGTATGCTCAATGTGCCCCATAGGTGGGGTAAGTTGAGCACTAAGAAAATATAATGAAATCATAGGTTCAATGTCGATTAGTTATGAAATAAACTAAGTTTTTAATAACCAGTTCTATATTTATAGTCTTAATTGACAGGGAAAACAAAACTTACAATAATTTGCCATGAATAATTAACGAAAAGTAGAATCAACAAAACAAAATCGTATCTTAAGAATTATTTTACCATTATATTCAGTATTTTTGTTTAAAATCATTATTTTTTATATTATTACTCATAGACTTAGCTTAAATCTTAAAAATAATAATTAATTTCTGGAAGTTAATGGTAATTGTCTTAGTGACAGAACAAGTTTGGCAACTATGCTCAACTAACCCCAACTCGGAATTTTAAAATAAAAGTGACTTTATAAAAAAACCGTGAAAATTATACACAGATGCTCTGTGCATATTAAAAGTACTATAATTATAGGGAAGAATAGCATTTACCTGATTAAAAATAAATAGCATTTGACTAAACCAGACGAAAACTCGTGATGAATGACTTTTTTACTTTTTGGTCTCAAAATAAACAAAACAGCCGGGAGCCTCACTCATTTGTCCAGCGGCCACTAGCGATCGCGGGATGTTTATTTTTCCCAAATCTCTATCTTTCCGTCATATAATGCCTAAACACACGGTGAATAGTTTTCGAGATATTTCGATTGCTCAACTTGCCCCTATGCTCAACTAGCCCCGCTCTACCCTACCATAGTCTTATAGATCATACTAAAATATTACGGCCCTACGACAACTCATTTAGCTTTAAAAATTCGTCAAAGTTTGTAAAAATTAGTATAGTTTTTTTGACGTTAGCCAAAATTAGTCCTTTCATCGACGTTTGCTCAAAAACGCCTTGATGTATCTCTATGAGGATTATCATTTGTCAGTTTTGTGAGACGATCTACCGAGCCGTTTCTTTATAATTTAAAAAAAGGTAAACTTATCGTCCACATTTAAGCTCATACTACCGAATCGATTTTAAAAAATCAAAAACTGTTCCAAAGATATTAATTGGGAACGATACTGATTAGTTTTATGTGAAAATCTACCAAGCCGTTTTCTTGTAATTAACTGTTGAAAGAACTAGTGGGGCGCATGGCATCGTGCCTTAAGGCAAATTGCTGGAACTTTCCGTACCAATTTTTTTTTTTAAAGATTAACATTTTTGAAAAAAATTTACTCTGAAAAAATTAGATTTTTAAGAAACTATATTTTCTTAACAAAAACTTACTTTTTTGTGAAAAAAAAACTTTTTGAAGAAAAATTTATTTTGAAATATTTTGGAAATTCTAAACTTTTTTTCAAAGCAATCGTACTCCTTTAACTGCATAGGGACAAAATATCGAAACGCGTAAGCGCCGCGTCGCCGTCTAACGGATAAACACTAGTACGGAATCCATAGGAATGTAAACAAAATTTATACTTGTTGTTAAAATCTCTATAAAATATCTGACAATTTGATGTGAATATGTCTAATGATCATTTTTGACCGCCAAATGGCATTTTTTTATACTCTTTCTACTAGATCTCCGAAACGGCTAAACCTACTTTCATGAAAATTTGATCAGTTCTTTATCTTGTCAATACAAGTAGAATGTTGAATTTGAATTATTGAAATCGGACGTCCCGTTCTCTTAAAAACTGAGTTACTTGGCACTTTTTGCCCCGTATCTTTCGAACGGCTAGACCTGCAGTTGCCAAAAACTAATCAGCACGTCTCCTTATCAATACGAATCGAATGTTCTTTGAATTATTCAAATCGGTTGATCCGTGTTCCCGAAATCGTCGACAAAAATTTGTATCCGCTCACACATCCATTTTTTCTAAAGAATGCCAAAATGTACAGAAACCTTTGAAACGTAAAGATATAAGACAATTTTTATTTTCGATTTTTTTGCGATTACTATAACATGCCCTATGGGAAGTAAATAATTACAAAAAATGCATTTTTTTCTATAATGATTTTTTTTTCAAATGTTTTGAAATTATTTAAAAATGTTCAAAATTAAAAAAAAAATGGACAAATTTTTTGTGAACATACACATAAGTTGTTTGCAAAATACGCTCGTCGCCCAATTTTACGAGCACTTATAAACTTACGGTATTTATAATAAATAATCTATTTGAAAATATTTAAAACAATTGTTGCTTTGATTCCTATTTCTCGAATGTTTAGTTACGGTATGAGAAATTCCAGCAATTTGCCTTGAGGAACGATGCCATACACTGGTAGTTTTGGCTCACTTTTACCACATGTCTAACAGTGATTTCTATAAGCTTTTAAAATATTATTAGATATTTTACAAATATATTGAAATTTAGAGTAGCTTCAAAAATCAACATTTTCAATCTTCTTATATTTTTATTAGAAATCATTTACATATATGCCAACTTCATCAGTCCAATTCATAGAAACGAGTTTTTGATTAAGTGAAATAAAGTTGAAAACATAATAAATTTTTGTTTTTTATATATTTCGGCACGGCTGTAATTTATCATATTCGGGATGTTGATAAAATAATTTCTGATGCTCAGTGACACTTTTATAACTAATAAATAAGGTACATAACATTTATATATGGAACATAAACATTCATTTACGCAATTTCACTTTGTTCGAAATAGATCCATTCAGTTTATAATTATTACATTGATATAGGTCATAAAAGAAGATAAAACTTGATAGGGAAACCGGCTATATTACGTATGTTCATATCATTTATTAATGGGCATTAATTTTGAATACAGTTTAAAAGTTTTGTAATCATAAGCTAAAAATGTTAACTCATTTTTGCTAAACTAAGTATACTACGTACAGAAAAAAAGGGTGCGCTTAAGGTTCACATGCGATTGAAGTAAAACTTATTTGCTACTGTACAAGATGGCATTTAAGTAAAATTAAATACATCATATAATAGTTTTGAATAATGTTTATTAGTAATATGGTAACACTCGTGGTTACACATTTATTAGTGTCAACCATTATACACATTTATATAATGATAATTTATAAATTATATATTTAAAAACAATAATGTAATTAAAGTCTTACTTCAAATATGACATGATCTGTTTGTTATTGTAATCATCATTTAGAAATGAACCTTCGTTAGAGAAATGAAGTAAGTGCTGATTGATAAATTCTATAATGTTCGTTCAAACGTTCGTTCGGATTATGTTAAACAACGCCTAAAAAATATTGTTTTTGCAACTTCACTCATCATGTTTTTGTGTTTGAAGAACTTCATGTAATTAAAATTAACATACATTCATTGACTGCTTGTATTTTTTTTAGTTTTTTTGCTGGCGATATAATCTCATCTGTCTTGCCTAAAAAATATTTTCCATTTAATAACTTCAAAGATTTATTGAAATTACGAATAATCTCTTATCAATAAACTTACGTTTAGTACACGGCCCAAATCTTTAATTTGTTTTATTATTTTCAAGGAACAGGGTAAAATATTCTTCTGATACAGGCATTTTTCATTAAATCAAGATTTGTACTACTAATCACAATCGACCCGAATAAAAATGAGTCATCGAGAGCGAATGACGAACTGTTCGGGCGTAACAAACTTTCGTCGCATTTGTACGGATTTACACCCTAGTCGCGCCTAAAGAAGTTTTACTTCAAAAACATTCACGTTGTATACCCGCACAGCATCAACAACTACTAAAAATCGTTCATTGAATATATGCTGCAAAACTCTACAAATAGTGGTGCAAGGCATTGTGCCTTATGGTAAATTCCTTTAAAGCTTTTTGAAAATTTTGAAGAAAAAAATATTTTGAAAATTTTGAAACTGTTTGAAAATGTTACTTTTTCTTTTAACATTTGGAAATTTTGACTCCTTTTCAAAATGACCTCGCTGCTTAGCTGTTTTAAAGGTAAAATGCGGAAGCGCATAAGCGCCACATCGCATTCTAGCGATTGAACATTATAAATCTTGTACAGAATCTATATAAATGTAAACAGTATTTGTACTTATTACTAAAATTTGTATGAGATATCTGATTTACATTTAGCTCTGTATCTTCGAAATAGCTCCTGCCTTTGCCAAAAACTAATCACTCTTTCTCCCTATCATTACAAATTGAATGCTTTTTAACTTCCCGTAGGGTAAGTTATTGTAATCGTCCAAAAATCGAAATTGAAAATTTTTACATTTCTCGACGTTTTGAAGGTTTCTAAACATTTTGGTATACCTCAGAAAAAATGAATGTGTGTGTGTATGTATTTATGGATACAATTTTTTGACTTCCTGTAGGGCAAGTTATTGTAATCGCAAAAAAATCGAAAATGAAAATTTTTATTTATCTTTGCGTTTCAAAGGTTTCTGAATTTTTTGGCATACCTTAGAAAAAATGTATGTATGTGTATGTGTGTGTGCGTGTGTGTGTGCGGATACAAATTTTCGTCGGCGATTCTGGAAACACCGATCAACCGATTTGAATAATTCAAAAAACATTCGATTCGTATTGATATGGAGACGTGCTGATTAGTTTTTGGCGAAGGCAGGTCTAGCCGTTCCGAAGATACGGGGCAAAAAGTGCCAAAAATGGTAACTCAGTTTTTAAGAGAACGGAGCGTCCGATTTTAATAATTCAAAAAACATTTTACTTGTATTGACAAGATGAAGAATTGATCCAACTTTCGTGAAGTCAAGCCTAGCGGATTCGGAGATCTAATAAAAAAAATAAAAAAAAATGCCATTTGGCGGTCAAAAATGATCATTAGACATATGCACATCAAATTATCAGATATTTTATAGAGATTTTAACAATAAGTATAAATTTTGTTTACACTCCTATCGGTTTCGTTATGGTTAATGTTTATCCGTTAGACGGCGACGCGGCGCTTACGCGCTTTTACATTTCAAATAAGTTCTTTATTTCATCCGACTTGAATGGTTCAAAGAACATTCGATTCCTATTGATAGGGAGATGTGCTGATTAGTTTTTGGCAAAGGCAGGTCCAGCAGTTACGGTGATAAAGAGCAAAGAGTGCAGAAAATAGATATCGAGTTTTTGAGAGAACGGAGCATGATTGGAAGAAGTGGTTATTAGTTTTTTGGCAAAGGCAGGTCCAGCTGTTTTAGAGATATAAAGCTAAATGTGCAAAAAATGGCAGTTTTTGAGAGAACTAATCGTCCGATTTGAATGGTTCAAAGAACTTTCTGCTTGTTTTAACAAATTAATTGCTTTTGGGAAAAAAAATTGTTTCAATTTTTTTTTCAAAAAATTTTTTTTTCAAGAATTTTTTTTTTTCAGAAAATATTTTTTTTGTATATAGAAAATAATCCTGATTTTAATTGTAATTTTGACGTAAGTTCTAATATATTTTAAACAAATATTTTTAAATTTGAAATATTGGACAATGTTACAGTATTTATTTATAATAATCTTTTTGAAAACATTTAATATTCTTCGAACATTTCGTTACGGTACGGGAAGTTCCAGCAATTTGCCTTAAAACCGAATGCCATACACACCACTAGTTTTTTTATTTAATTTAATTCTGCAATCTGTTTTTTATGAACAATAAAAGCAGAGACTTGTAACTATAAATATCCTACCATATAAACTAGAAGAAGTAGCAACGCCCAACGGCGTGTCTACTAGGTATATATAACACATATTAATAAAATATTGTTATTTCATTAATATGTGTTATATATACCTAGTAACACGCCGTTGGGCGTTGCTACTATCTTCTTGTTTATATTGTAAGATATTTATAGTTACCGGTCTCTGCTTATTGTTCAACAAAAGAAAAAGAGGAACAAAAACAAAATAAAACTAGTGGGGGCATGGCATCGTGCCTTAAGGCAAATTGCTGGAACTTCCCGTACCGTAACGAAATGTTCGAAGAATATTAAATGTTTTCAGATAGATTGTTATAAATAAATACTCTAACATTGTATAATATTTATAAGAATTAAATTAATTGAATTGCAAAGTTGCCGTGCGCCTGAAAACGTGAACGAAAAATTGTATTCATACATACATACACATACACATCCATTTTTTCTGAAGTATGCCAAAATGTTCAGAAACCTTCAAAACGTCGAAATAGGAAAAAAAATTCAATTTCGATTTTTGAACGATTACAATAACTTACCCTACGCGAAGTTAACAATTAAATATAACAAAACATTAGTATTTAGGTTTAACTGGGCTTGATAAAGTCTTGTGGTAACTTGATTTTCAACCTAGTGGGCTGGTTTACTAAGTAAACTTTGTTGGCTAATTCATTTTTATTTATATTTTATTTTTATTTCTAGAAGCAACCACTGTAATTTGATCTTCTATTGTGAGCAAGCTTGTGTTCTTGTGGATGATCCCTGATGGGATGTAGCGAGGAATGCTTAATATTTGCCTTAGGATTTTATTTTGAGCACGTTGGATGATGTTTAGGTTGTTCTTCTTTGCGGACCCCAAAGTTAGAAACCGTAGGTTTATATAGGCGTGAGTACCACTTTGTATATTAACAGTTTATTGTATACTGAAAGTTCAGAATTTTTATTTAGTAGCCAGTAATTTTTTTTAAGGATTTGATCTATTGGTTGCCTTTTATTAATTATATGTATTTTCCAATTTAATTTTCGGTCTAAGTAAATCCCGAGATACTTTAGAGATTCCTTGGTCGGAAGAACTGAATCATTAAGCTTAACTGCTGGGCAACTTTGATTGCAAAGCGTGAATGTCAGATGAACCGATTTTGTGCTGTTGGCATCTATTCTCCATAGTGAGAAACATTAGTGAGAAACGAAACGGTTATCGGGGTTTCGTCAACTAGTTAAATAACTAGTTATTTTTCAACTATAGTTATTTTTAACGATTCAACGCTGGCAACGTTAAGAAACTGATAGTTGAAATAACTGTTTCACTGAAAGTTGGTAATATGAAGTTTGTTCTTATAAAAGTCAAGTTGACGTTGGATTTGATGAATAAAAAGAAATAAATGTGAATTATCACATTTATTACACACACACACACACACATATATATATATATATATATATATCACATTTATTATTAATAATACTAAGGTTTAATTTAAAAAACTTAAATATTTTCATTACAGCAAAGCCATATACTAAAACATCGAATTTACATGTTATATAAAAATAGCAATATAAAAATGTATAGTTATATAAAATGTTATGAAAAATAAAAAATCAATTTTCAGGTTTAGTTAAAAAAAATTATTACAAGACAAATGCTATGAGATTTTTATGAAAAATATTAACCATTGAAAACTATAATAAATGTAACTGATTTTCTAAAATTAAACGATTTGGCGCGTGTTGCAAGTTTCTTTTAAGATGTACATGTACATTTGCAATATTATAAAAGCAGTAGCCTAACAATAAGCGATTTTCATAGTATTAGTTGATCCTTTCCGACGCAGGTACCTGCCTACGTTCGTTTTCGACAACGAACGAATTCCTATATCGTTGAAAATACTAACTGGCCGCCATGTTTTCAACTGTTTCGAAACCAGTTGATTTTCAACTAGTTATTTCGTTGCGACGAAACGGTTAGTTAGTTAACGAAGAAGAAACGGTTGAAAATAACCGTTCGTTGATTCAACGCCCATCACTACTTGATGCCGTCAGTGGATCTTTGTTTGCGGCGATGATACGCGTATCATCGGAAATGTGGCTAAGCTTGCGTTAGTTGAGATTGAAAAGTCTGATGTGTAGATTAGAAACAGTGTGGGGGCGAGAACGCTTTCTTGGGGCACCCCGGAACTTATATTGATGATATAAGATATGGAATCGGCGACGCTGACGAAGGATTTTTTATTTTGTAGATTTGATTTTATTATTAGAAGTAAAGTATCTGGCAAGCAACTTTTAATTCTATATAATAGGCCTGCATGTCAGACCTTGTCGAATGCTTGCGTAAGATCTAGAAAGGCCGTACGGCAGTATTCTTTCTTTTGTAATAAATTATTAACTATGCTTGCAATCCTATAAACTTGCTCTACTGTTGAATGTTTGTGGCAAGTCCCGAATTGATGGATTAGAATTAGATTGTGGTCTAGCGGTATCTCTTTTACTAGACAAAGAATTTGTCTTTCAAAAAGTTTTGAAATGCAAGGTAGCAAGCTGATCGGTCTATAAGATGACACTAGGTGAGAGTTCTGGTAATTTTCTTGTATTTGCATTCAAAATTTGTTGCATTACTTCATTTACAGTAAAATGTTTAACGGACTGGGTTAGGGTCGACGGCGAGTGCTGAAGAAAATTGAAAATAAACATGGAGTCTTTTCGATCACATTTGTTTGAATGAGACTGGAAAGTGGAAAGTGAGGCGTAAATCTGCGGCGAATTCGTCAGTTTTTTATTTAGGTCTCCCAGCCCGAAAAGCGTCTGATTTTCTTATTGGTATTAAGCGGTATAGGTATAGTGGGCCGTTTAAGTTTTTTGGTCCAGAGTGAATAGTTTGCATCACAGCTTCCTGAATTATTATGCAAATATTTTTTGAGAAAATTATTTTAGTAATTTATTATTAAAGTTTTGAGAAACCTGCACGTTCTGATAAATTTTTGTTTGTTTTCAGGCGATCTTGTAATTTGCCAAGTTTTTCTTAATTTTCTTTTAAGTGCTATATTTTTTTTAATGTCAATTGGCAGGAAGTGGTCGTTTGAATGCATCATCCGTGGCGTTGATGTCTTGGCTGCTTCAAGAATTATATTTGTAAAGTTGTTCAGTCTAGTATTTAAATCAGTTTCGCTTTTCAGACAAATATTACAAGTTATATTGTTTTCTACCTCTTTTTGAAAAAGGTTCCAATCTGTGAATTTATTTGTGATTAAACTTGAAATTTTGGAGAATGTTTGAGTGGAGTATTAAAGGATTAAAGACGAGTGATTGGGGTTTAGGTCCAAGCTTGATTTTACTTCTGCGCAGTTTCATTAATGTTTCTTGTAATGAAAAAATCAATGAGATTTGGAATTCTGCTCAAATCACTTGGCCAGTATGTGGGCTTACCCGTTAAAAATGCTCTGATATCATCATTACTAATTGCATTATATAATAGTCTGCGCGTGATAAATTTTGCCACCCATAGTGTGTATTTAGCGTTAAAATCACTGCCGGCAACGAACATATTCCCAAGGCCGTCGAAAAATTATGAAAACTGATTTTCTGTGAATTTACATTTCGGCGGACAGTAGATTGCCAACACAATAAGCAAGTGGTTCATTAGGTTTACTGAAACGTTCGTCGTTTCAGAATATTGGTGTCAAATGGTTTCTCTCGTAATATTCGCTGTTAGTCCTGATAATAACTGCCGTTCCGCCAATTGGTCTGCCACCCGGATAGTTAGTGTAGTATAGTCGCTAGTTTAAAAAACGTATGTTACGGTGTAAATCGGTGAAATGTGTTTCGGAGATTAATATATTGTCTATGTTATTGTTAGATAAAAAATATTTAACTTTGTAAATATGGTTGTTCAAGCCTTTCGAATTCCATAAGAAAATTTATAGTTGTATAGACATTATTTCCGAAGGAGAAGCTCATGTTTTCATAAAAAATCCCATTCGCTAATTTTATGTTTTTTCGACGTTTCAAGCCATTCTGAATCGTATTAGACCAATTTTGAAAAAAATATGTGTGCGTGTGTGTGTATATGAACATATATTTTGTCGTAAATCAACGTTTTCTCAAAAACGGCTCGACTGATTTCAAAAAATTAAAAGCCATTCGATGTATCTCGATGAGGACTATTGTTTGTCTGTGCGACGATCGGCCAAGCCGTTTCTTTATAAATAGCAAAAAAGTGAAAAAAAAATATCCACGTTTTAGCCCGCAAATTCTGAATCGATTTTGAAAATTCAAAAACCGTTCGAAAGATATTGGTTGGGAATCGTGCTGATTAGTTTTTGGTAGAGATCGGCCGGGCCGTTTTCTTGTAATAAAGTGTTAAAAAAAAATTTCGACGATTTTTATTATTATTTTTAAACGGTAGATACCATAGTACAGAGGTGGGGAACCTTTTTGCCATCAGAGGCCACACTTAAATTAGGCAGCAATAAAAGAGGCCGCAAAAGCTGATTGACCTAAAAAAGTGACTTTTGTAAAATTATTATAGTTTTTTTTATAGTTTTAACAATTTATTGCATTATATAGTAAAAAGTAAATAAAATACTTCAAAATTATTAAATATAATATATTAATAATAATAATATAAAATAATATAACAATATTACAAAAAATACAATTAAAAAATTTTTTTAAACAATAACAATAAGTTAGTGACTTATTTGGCTTTGTTTTTTGCTTGACAGTAATTGTATCGAAGGAAAGTCGAAAGCTCACTGAGAATTTTTATCTAAAATGTGGGGATCATCCTAATATTAACATCGCGGGCCTCGGCCAATACACAAGAGACGATATTTGGTATGGCAATCACGCCATGCCAAAATATATACTGATCGACCCATAGCGGCAATTGATACTTGGATGAGAATAAATCGTTTATTTTGTTTTTCTTTTTATTTGTATAATTAACTATTATTATAAATATTGCTTTGTGGTTTTTTTTTTTGGGAGAAAAAGTTTTTTTCCTCTTTTTTGCCACACGATCTGTCTCACTGTGTTCACAAAATTCACTGTATATATTTAGATCAATTATGTAATATAAAATACCCATAGGTAAAAAATATGTGATAACTAACAATGCAAATGTATGATCAACTATTGTAATAAATACTTTTTGTCTGTCTGTCTGTCTGAAAGTCGAAGGAAATCGAATGAAATTTCATTCATTTTTCTTAAATGATTGATCACTGATAGATTATTATTTTGCAAACTAAGGTGTTAACAGTTAATTTAGGGAATTTCGGGCTTTGGAAAAACCAGATTAAATTCATTTGTGAACTTTTGGTATGAATATTCCTGCCCGTTGTCATTCATGACAAAAGTTATCATAACAAAAAAGGATTAATGCATTAAACGCAACGTTACCTCTTTCTAAAAGAAATATACCTAGACACTATTGACAGAAATTTAAGAATATAATTTAAAAAATATTGTTAATAAATGATGTTCCTACTTCATTTAGAGTATAATAATGTTTACCCACAAAAATAAGCTTATTATTTGATAATGTATAAACTAACAATGAACGTGAAAGAAATATTTTAATTAAAATATGTATTTATTATGCACAAAATGTATTGTTAATTCATATTTTGCATTTGGGTTATTTTCATTTCAAATACCTTACTCTATATTTATATTTCAAGATTTAAATATAAATGAATTCTATATATATTATGTGCAAATAAATACGGACACATATTTTTCCTACAGCAATTTTTGTGAAAAATTAGACTTATTTCAGAAGTAAGACTTTTATAAGCTGTTTTATATTGGTTTATTCATTTATTGGCAGTATAAGCAAGTGCATTAGACTCCACGAGCAATAGTGATTTGCATTGCATTTTAAAAAGAAACGTAAAAGCTGTATTGTCTGTTATGTATTTTTTGTATTAGAAAACATTTAGTCCTTGTTTACAGTATTACCAGGAAGGAGCTTAATTTACTTATATGTTCAAGAAAACTTTGGAAACTGACATTCATTTTTTGCCTTAATCTGTTTATTTATTGTATTTTTCTAATATGTGGCCTTTTAAGTTTTAAGGCTTTGAATTTAAGTAAATAATTTGAATACTGATATTTGATTTCATTTGTAAATATAGCCGAATATGAATCACATTGAAAATAGCTACATCACAATTGGAAGTATGTACTAAATTATATCAGATCTGTTAGTACTTTGAATACATTAAAACTGCTCATGGATCACTGAAAATAGTTCTAATCATATTCTATATTTAATATTCACAAACAATCTCTTACGCGTTTGAGAACAAGTAAATCAAAATCCAACTAGTGCATAAGGAAAATTGCTAGAACATCTTGAATTAAGAAACATTATTAATTTACTCAATTAAGATAGAAGTTTTGAATAACCAAATAATATAACTACGTAAAAACAAGGGTAATACGTAATAGTCAAAAACTTAAACGATCTGAAGTTTCACTCAAAATGTTGACTCAGTAGAGTCAATCTTAATATTTGTCAATGCGAAATCTCAAAATTCAGTCATAAAATTCTATAGAAGTCTAATAATTTGGTAGACGTGTCAAACAAATTTGGTAGAAGTGGAGAAACTAGGGACTATTTCTAACAGAGGTAGTAGTAACAGTGATAGACATTTTTCAGTAGGACTTTTGAATGGAACAAACCTACGTCTACAGAAAAAAATATTGTATTTTATGAAGAAAGATATAGTTTTGTGTCATTTTATAACTATGGTCTCATAAAATTGCCAATATATCTAGGTATATCTGGTTGCTCCGATCTCCGCCAAAGCTACGGATTTGCTTTTGGTTGCGAGAAGTATAAATTTTTATCATTTTATTATGGATACGTATAAAAATCTTCAACCCGGGTGCTAACGATTCTTTTGCACTGAATCATATAATATGCGATGTCTTGCGAAATCGAAAATATTGCTTATGTTAAATAATATTAATGTAATATATTACATCTCTATTTTGTATCTGCCTAAGAGTCTGTGTTTGAGGCTAGTAATCTGCTGTAATGTTACAATATAACTGTTTTTGACTTTGCTACAATATGGCTCTGCTATTTTGTACTAGAAGACAAGGGGCCGCACAAGAACCTCCCGGAGGCCGCATGCGTTTTTTGTTCCAGTTTAACTGTAAACAAAATTAATGTCTTTAAGCATGCTAATGTTTGTGCTGTAATGTAGATTTTTTACGAAAATTTGAACGTTCTTTTACTTTTTTCTTGAAATAAATGCGTATTTCTGTCTTTCAAAATCTTTAAAAGGTAGTTATATATTTTCTAAGTTGTTATTTATTCGCAAGGAACTAATAAGTTTCAGGCTATATTGTTTTTGGGTTTCTTTATCCAGTAACTCAAGTAACGGCTTCATATCTCCTACTTCGTGGATAAATATTAAGCCGGCTTAAGGTAGGCTGACGGTTCACTGATCAACCAAGTGGCTCGCTAATGAGCTCTAGTAAACAATCTGAGTGGATAATTGTGAATCATAAAAAACATAAAAATAGTGTTTTAACAGATGATGTGACACCCAAAAAAGCAACACAACCCAAATGCTGGTTAAATCCAATAACAACACGCAACTATTATGACGAGCAGCAATGTTTTTCAAAACAAAAGCCGTGAAACCATCGAGCCCACTACCGATTTTTATACATGAAGCAAAAGACATCAAACCTTTAATGTAATTACTTGATAGTAATGTTAAAGATTTATACACATTGAGAGTAATTTCAAATGAACAGGTAAAAATCAACTCAAAAGATGCGCATACGTACAATACTATAGCAAAACTACTAAAGAAAAGAGGTACTCAGATGCATTCGTATCAAGAAAAAAATAAACGCTTCTTCAAAATAGTTCTCAAAAATTTACACCACAGTACAGACGTGGATCTACTTAAACAAGAAATTGAATTCCATGCACATAAAGTGTTAAGAATTACGAACATCAGAAGCAGATTGACAAAGTATCCGTTAAACCTATTTCTAGTAGAATTGAAACAAAATACAAACAATAAAAACATATATAATTTGGAATACTTGTATAGAACTAAAGTTGTAATTAAACCTAAAAGAGAAATAGTACAATGCTTACGTTGTCAACAATACGGACATACAAAAAAAGAGTGCGCGTAAGGATCACACGCGATTGAAGTAAAACTTATTTGCAATTATATTGTAGCAAATTTAAGTTGAGTAAAAATAAATACATCATATAAAAATTTTGAATAATGTTTATTAGTAATATGGTAACACTCGTGATGCATTTATTAGTGTCGTCAATCATTATACACATTTATATAATGATAAATTATAAATTATATATTTATGATTACATTAAAAATATGTATAATATTTACAAACAATAATGTAATCAAAGTCGTACTTGAAATATGACATGATCGTTTTAAAGTAATTGCTGATTAATAAATTCTATAATATTCATTCACACAGTGGATTATGTTAAACAACGCCAAAACAAATATTGTTTATAAAATTAACATACATTCATTTACTGTTTGTATTTTTTTACTTTTTCGCTGACGATATAATCTCATTCCTTGAACAGCTGTAATATCCGTCTTGCCTAACAAATTGAAGCCATACTTTTATATTTGTTTTATTTATCAAGCCCTGCACATAGCTTGATCTATGAATCATTTGCTTTTTTATGTGAACGTTAATGCAATGATCATCATCAATATTACGAGGTAATAAATTAACCATATTATTAATGTCAACAGGCACATTTATAATTTGGCCAAACATTCCAAATTGTCCATTTGCATGTCGCAATCGTCTAATTTGCATGAAACACAACTTAGGTGAAATTAACCTTTCAGATACAGTATCTAGTTTAGGTAGATAATTTGGTATAGGTGGAAATACAAACCCGTTAAACTTACACGAAGTGGGAATTTTACCCGAATTTAATATCTTTCGACAAGTTTGACATCCAACCTGATTATTTAAATCAATATTTAAAAAACATTATTAAGAATTTGTTTTTGAGCATCATTTGATATTTCTAAGTCACTTTGAAGCCAAAGTCGATCACACACAAAACATACATAGCCAAAGCTATCATTTTTTACGCAGCGCAGATTTTTTCTTAGTTTCATTATTCATTTGCGATCATTTGCATTACAATTAATTATGGGGGACGGGATAAAATATTCTTCCGATCCTGACATTTTTATTAACTCACGAATTATACTGCTAACCCATGTCGCGCCTAAAGAAGTTTTACTTCAAAAAATGTTTAGAGACTACGAGCTAAATACAAAACTCAAGTGAAAGTCGACACATTTTGTTTTGTTTTTGACATATGATTTGACATTTGATGTATTTTTTGTTTTGCTCGCAGACTAGATTGAATAATTGCGATAGCTGCGCTTACTAGCGTCGTAGTCTTCAACTTCACGTTGGCGTTTTCGTTGCATTTGTACGGATTTACATCCGTGTCGCGCCTAACGAAGTTTTTACACCCATGTCGCGCCTAATACTTCGTTTTACTTCAATAATTTTAACTTTGTAATTCAGTTTATATAATTCTCATGAATAAATATTCAACAATGTAACATTATTTATAATAATCTAACTGATATATCATATAATATTCCTCGAACATTTCGTTACGCTGCGAGAAGTTCCAGGAATTTACCTCAAGGCACGATGCCATTCACCACTATAGTTTATCTGTTGATTTTGTATACTAGAGCTGTCAAGAACCGTCATTTTCAAGAACCGGTTCCAAAGTCCAAAAAGGACCCGGTTCCGGGAGAACCGTTTCAGTTCCAACCCGGAAAAGTCCGGATCGATCCCGAAAAATTCCAGATGGCTCCGAAAAAAATCCGGCTACTTTTTTCTTATTTTTTTATTCAGTCACAAACATCCGTTTCAAGCTACGTGTTTCCCTTTTTTCTTGAAATTTTTTTTGTAACCCTTCGAATTTTTTAATATAATTATAATTAATACTTTTTTGTGTATTTCTATTTAACTTCCCGTAGGGTAAGTTATTGTAATGGGCCGAAAATAGGAATTGCACATTTTTACATTTCTCGACGTTTTGAAGGTTTCTGAACATTTTGGCATACTTCAGAAAAAATTGATGTGTGTGTGTGGTTCAAAAAACATTCGATTCCTATTGATAAGGAGATGTGCTGATTAGTTTTTGGCAAAGCCAGGTCCAGCAGTTACGGAGATAAAGAGCAAAGAGTGCAGAAAATACAAATCAAGTTTTTGAGAGAACGGAGCATCTGATTGGAATAATCTAAAAAACATTCAATTAGAAATGATTGGGAGAAGCGGTTATTAGTTTTTCGCAAAGGCAGGCCCAGCCATTTCGATGATACGGAGCTAAATGTACAAAAAATGGCAGTTTTTGAGAGAACTAAGCGTCCTATTTAATTGGTTCAAAGAACTTTCTGCTTGTCTTAACAAAATAATTGATTTTGAAAAAAAAAATTTTTTGTTTCAACTTTTTTTTTTTTTTTAATTTTTTGTATATCGAAAATAATTCAGATTTTGTTTTAAATTCTGACTATAATTCTAATATACTCTGAACAAATAATTTCTACTTGCAATTCAGTTGATATAATTCTTAAAAATATTAGACAATGTTACTAATCTATTTGAAAACATTCAGTATTCCTCGAACATTTCGTTACGGTACGGGAAGTTCCAGCAAGATGTACATTAACAGATATTTTACAGAGATTTTAACAATAAGTATACATTTTGTTAACATTCCTATGGGTTCCGTACCAATGCTTATGCGTTAGACAGCGACGCGGCGCTTACGCGCTTTATATTTTGTCCCTATGCAGTTAAAGCAGTACGATTGCTTTGAAAAAAAGTTCAGATCTTCCACAATATGTCAAAATAAAGAAAAAAAAACGTTTTTTCAAAAAAAAAAAATTAAAAAAAAAAATTTTTTTTTTTTTTTTAAATTTTTTTCAAAAAAAAGTAATTTTTTGTCCAATTTATAGTTTCTCAAAAATCTTATTTCTTCAAAGTAAATTTTTTTCAAAAATGTTAATCGTTTTTAAAAAAATAATAATTTTTGGTACGGGAAGTTCCAGCAATTTGCCTTAAGGCACGATGCCTTAATTGCCTTAAGACAGAATTCCACTTACAGCTAGTTTTTTTTTTGTATAGCGAAGGATATGTCTTTATGCATCCCAGACCGGTCTTCTGTCTGGGTATGTCGGACTCGATACCGCCCTGGTATAATACCGACTAAAACCTCCGCTTTGCCCTTGCCTCTGGTCGCCACGGAAACCGCCTTTAGGCATTACTTCGTGGGGGGAGGATCTAGAATGATATAATTTTTAACTTGTTATAATCAATGTTATAATTCATAAACACTATACTTATCTTTTAAATGGGCAAAGTCCCGTTCGCCCTTTCTCTCTCTATAGAACGCAGGTGTGTATGTGTGTGTGTGCGGATACAAACTTTCGTCGACTATTTCGGGAACACGGATGAAGCGATTTGAATAATTCAAAAAACATTCAATTTGTATTGATAAGGAGACGCGCTGATTAGTTTTTGGCGAAGGCAAGTCTAGCCGTTCCGAAGATACGGGGCAAAAAGTGCCAAAAATGGTAACTCAGTTTTTAAAAGAACGGAGCGTCCGATTTGAATAATTAAAAAAACATTTTACTTGTGTTAACAAGATGAAGAACTGATCAAATTTTCATGAAGGCAGGTCTAGCGGTTTCGGAGATCTAATAAAAAAAGTAAAAAAAAGCCATCTGGCGATCAAAAATGATCATTAGACATATGCACATCAAATTACCAGATATTTTATAGACTCTATAATATAGAGATTTTAACAATAAGTATAAATTTTGTTTACATTCCTATGAGTTCCGTTAGATATTTCGTCTCTATGCAGTTAAAGCAGTAGGATTGCTTTGAAAAAAGTTGAGAATTTCCAAAATATTTCAAAATAAATTTTTCCTCAAAAAGTCTTTTTTTCTTCAAAAAAAGTAAATTTTTGTCAAAAAATTTATAGTTTCTCAAAAATCTAATTTTTGCGAAGTAAATATTTTTCATAAATGTTAACGTTTTTACAAAAAAAAAAAAAAAATTGGTACGGGAAGATAGCAATTTGCCTTAAGGCACGATGCCATGCGCCCCACAACTTCTCGAAGAAGATGTTTATGTTTTCATAAAAAAATTCGATTCGCTAATTTTATGTTTTCTCGACGTTTCAAGCCATTCTGAATCGAATGAGTAAAAATTTGGAAAAAGTATGTGTGTGTGTGTATGTGAACTGTTTTTTGCCGTAAATCGACGTTTTCTCAAAAACGGTTCGACCGATATCAAAAATTTAAAAGTCTTTCGATATACATATTTCGATGAGGACTAGCGTTTCTTTGTAAATCGCAGAGAAGTGAAAAATTTTTCGTCCACGTTTTAGCCCGCAATTCTGAATCGATTTTGAAAATTGAAAAACCGTTCGAAATATATTGATTGGGAATCGTGCTGATTAGTTTTTGGTAGAGATCGGCCGGGCCGTTTTCTTGTAATAAGGTGTTAAAAAAAAAATTCGGCGATTTTTATTATTATTTTTTGACGGTAGATACCATAGTTTTCTATCTAGATCATACTAAAATATTACGGCCATACAATAACTCGTTTAGCTTTAAAAATTCGTCAAAGTTTGTGAAAATTAGTATGGTTTTGTTGGCATTTGTCAAAATTAGAACTTTCATCGACGTTTGCTCAAAAACGCCTGAACCGATTTCAGAAATTTAAAAACCATTTGATGTAATTCGATGAGGATTATCGCTTCTCAGTTTTGTGTGACGATCGACCGAGCCGTTTCTTTGTAATTTGGAAAAAAGTGTTAAACTTTTCGTCCACATTTAAGCTCATATATGAGCTTAAATGTGGACGAATAGTTTAACACTTTTTTCCAAATTACAAAGAAACGGCTCGGTTACTACTACCGAATCGATTTTAAAAAATCAAAAACTGTTCGAAAGATATTAGTTGGGAATGATACTGATTAGTTTTGGGTGAAAATTTACCGAGTCGTTTTCTTGTTTAACTGTTGAAAAAAAAATTTAAGCCGATTTTCATGGAACTTTTTTTGACAATATTTATCATGGTCTTATAGAAATATTACGGCCTTACGACAAGTAGTTTAATTTTAAAAATTCATATAAGTTTGAGGAAATGAGTAGTTTTTTTGACAATTGCTTAAATTAAAATTAGACGATTTACTTCGTATAACGATAGAGTCATAGAGTACTTGGTCTTAATGAGCATACTAAACAATTAAAGTCCTACAAAAAACTGGCTCAAATATAAAAATTATTGATTTTTGAAAATTTGCTTTTAAAAAATACTACGACCGGGTTGACGTGTTCGATTTTCAATAATGTGTAATAAATCCACCTCGAATACTTTTAACTACTCATGAATTAATTTATCTATCATGGATTAAGTCGATTATTTACTCAAATGGAGAAGTTTATGTAAGTTGCCTCAAGGCAAAATACCAATACCAAATAGTTTTTTTTTTTTTTGTTTCGAGTTAACCAATATTGAACAGTTATGTAATTTGCCCTGTTAAATTCATTTCGAATACAATATGAATGAATGAATGGAAACGTACTAGAGTTGTTTTGTCCTCCCTTATTACTGAGATGAATCACAAACACATCTTAAATATATGCATTCATTAGTGTGTTGCAAAATGGTTGACGGGCTAGTGCAAACAAAATATATTTTGTATAATCAATGTTATAAATTGTTATGTGTTTCGTAACATATGCAAATATTAAACCTGTAAACATTTATTGTTCTCTTTGAAAATATTTCTGTGTTTCAAAAAATGACTGAAAGTAAAGAAAAGCTAGTGCATGGCATCGTAGGAGCTCTCGATAAAATAATCCGCTAAAACTCGAAAACGGCTAAACCGATTTGGCCAGTCTTAGTCTTGAAAAATTCGTGCTAATCAGTAGGTTGTCGGAAAGTTGAGATATTATTTCAAAATCGCGTTTAAATTTTACATTTTTAATTAGAAAATTTTTGTAGAAGCGTAATTTGAATAAAACAATGGACGGTGGCTAACACGCCAAATGTCAAACGTTTTTGACAGATGATGTTCAATTACGTTTAATTGAATGTTTTACGTGAATATTATTTAATTATGATTAAATTGTAGTAAGTAGTTTTGTTTTGTAGCTTTATTTATACACAAAAACGTTATTAAACGAGCCGCAAGTGTTACTAGAAACTCGAAATATCAACTTTTTTGAAATGTTAATATGAAAATACATTTTTTGGCGTTGTAGCACTTTTTTCTCAAATCATATTTTTCTCAAACACGGTGCTCTAAAAGATCTCATTTATATAATTATATACTCATTTATAAAACATTTTCTAGGTTATTCTAGTTAAAAATGTAATTATTTTGTAAAATACCTTTAAAATTAAATAAGACATTAAAACGCTTAGAGTAAAAAGGTCTAGGTAACAAATTTTTGAAAAACAGCAAAAAAGCATATTTCTACAATGATGAAGTAGCTTGCAATTTTACTGAACGTAGTCAGATGTTTGTTCGTTTGAAATGTGTTATTTGTTGTGATATAATTGTTATGGTTTTCACAATATAGTTTATATTTGCTCAAAGTCAAATTGGACCTTTGTGCTTCGCTCTGCTCTACATATATACTTTTTATTAAGTTTACTTTAATTCATCGAATGTTACTTGAAACTTTTCAAAAAGCAGGTCAAAGAAGAAATACTTAATTCATTTTGTATCTCTCCTCGCACAAATTTGAAAATTTTGTATAAACTCAGTAGTATTATTTACAATGGTACACAAAATCCAGAATCCAAAAAGAATCTGAAAAACTTGCAACAAAATAATATAAATATAGACAAACTAATGGGGTTTATTGATTAAAGCATTAATATTTTTGATTCTCTAGAAATTGTTTAGAATTATATTAGAATATATAATTACTTAGCAAAACAACGTTTGCCGGGTCAGCTAGTCATGTTATAAAGATGTATTTGCTTTGAACACTAGCTGCTATTCTAACATTGATTTATGCATATAATCAATAATAAACATATTACGAGAATTCATTATTCGATAAAATAATAAATGCATCATTCCGTACTTTTCCATATTTGCGCGGAGCTTTAATTATATACATACAAAAGTATACATTTAAACAAATTATGCATGTATGCGTGTATTGAAATACATTCAATTCAGAGGATGCAAATTATTTGAGTTGTTGATATTTGATTTATATTATTTATTGGTTCAGTAAATCGATAGGATACAATTATAAAATTAAACGACTGCTATTTAGCCCGGTCAATTTGAGCCTAAAATAAGATAAAGGTTACTATAATTCATAATGGGCTGTAACTTGGCAAAATTGTTTAAAATACAATTATAAATGAAATCTCAAAAGTCCTCATCGATCCGATGCGAGCTAAAAAACAGGGCACAAGGTCAAAAGTCAAGAAACGACCCTCTTGCGATTTGTAGCTAAATGGTCAGTTTTATCGCAAAATTACCTGAGACAATATTGTAGAGCATAAAATTACGGCATTTTAAAAACCTATATCATATGCTATGACCATAAATAAATCACAGAGGAAGACGAGTTTTGTACGATAAATTTAGGAAATCAATATTTTAGTCATGCATAAACAAAAAAATATTTATTTATACATGTACAGATATGACTAAAAATTTTGTTTAATCATTGGCATTAAAATAAATTGAAATATTGAAAACAAATTCGTTCTAAAAATTGTAGGGTATAATTTTAAATATAAAATTTTAAAGAACAATATTTGTTTAAAGGGATAATTCAAGAGTTAACTGTGGGAATTGAGAATGATCATTTTATTTAAAGCAGTTCTACATTTACCATCACTCATAGTTTGGTGTAAATAGTAATTCAAAAAACAATAGTTATTATTTTTAACTAAATAGTAAAGATTAGTATAGGATATTAAAAAATTGTAGACGTGGGTATAGGACAACGTCTGACGGGTCATCTAGTATATATATATATATATATATATATATATATATTCATATATATTCAATAGATAAGTCCTGGATTTTTTCAATATATTGATTGTTTCTTTTCCGAACAGTAAATCCAATAATAAAAAACAATATGTTTTTTGAAGATATTTGAACGACGTTTCGGAACTAGATACGTTCCATCATCAGGTTTATTCTGTCAAATACAATGTTCTTTTATAAACTATTGATTAACATTAATTAATGATGGTCATTACAGATTATTTAGAAAAATTATAAAGGAATGGATTATGTACCAGTGTAAAGAGTAATAAAAATTAACTAAAAAGGTTTTATATATATATATATATATATATATATATATATAATATATATATATATATATATATATATATATATATAATATATATATATACTATATATATAAATATAAAAATATAAGATGGTAAAGTAGAGTGAATCAGCATCTTATCAATCATTAGACAACAATTTTGTTTATGAAAAGAAAGGTAGGTGCATTAAACCTGTGAGGTAAATACATCTGAATAATGCTCCAACTTTAAATGATATTTGTAAAAGATGATTCAAAAAGTGTATTTAATCTGTTTTATCTGAGAAGTCACGTTAGAATTATGATATAAAGTTTCACAGAGGGGATTACACAAATGGCTGTAGGCGCTCGTTTTCAAAGCGTGGGATCGAAGAAAAATTTGAAACAATTCATCACTACAAATCTGAAACAACGAAGCCGCTCAATTAATTCTGTACTTAATTTTTTGTGAAAAATTTTATATTTTGGTCAGGCGTAATCATGGTATTTTATATATTTAATATAAATATATAAGGTATTTAATATAAATTAAATGTATTTACGTGAGATAATTGATTTAAAAAGCCACTTAAATAATGGAGCAAAATTCGAATTGTTTTACTATCAGTTTTAAAAAATCACTAACTAAAGCTAAACGCAACAAAATTATAATAAGGTAATTCATTGACAGGAACGTATTTTGAATTGAATTACCCATAGGGTAAGTTATTCTAATCGTACAAAAATCGAAATTGAAAATGTATGCATATCTTTACGTTTCAAAGGTTTCTGAGCATTTTACCATACCTCAGAAAAAATGGATGCGTGTATGTGTGTTTTTCGTCGACGTTTTTAAGAGTACCGCTCAACTGGTTTGCATGATTCAAAAGGCAATCGATTCCTTCTCGGGGATGAGGGCTGACTAGTTTTTGCGAAAGTCTTTTCCGAAATTCGAAGCAAGGAATGCAGAAAATGGAAATTAAGTATTTAAGAGAAGAGATCATCCGATTTAATCAAAAAAAAAATTCAATTCGTAAAGATACGAAGACTTGGTTGGTGATTAGTTTTGGGAGAGACAGACCCAGTCGTTTCAGAGATAAGGAGCTAAAAGTGTGAAAAATGACAGTTTTTGAGAGAACTGAGCATCTAATTTGAGTGTTTCAAAAAACTTTCTGCTTGTGCTGACGAAACTTTTGTTTTTAAATTTCCAAAAAATTATATAATTATATAATTCTTATAATTGTAAGACAATGTCCTTAATATTAAATCCGATTGATTAAGTTTTGTTTACTTACGTTTCTGTAAATATATATAAATAGCGTAAGAGCCAGTGAACTATTTGACTCGCCTGTTTTCACAAAGCTAGAATTTTTTTTAATGATATTTTATTATCGGTCCATTGAAAATACTGTTCTGGCAGTCATTCCGCGGAGGCGTCATCATCCCTTCAATTTTTGAAAATGTAAAAAAAAAATTGTTTATAACCTGCTCCCACAAGGCTCAAAATTTGAGGGTGTATTCTTTTAACTGTTCAGAAAGTATATGTGAACAGCCAGCTCATTCTGGCGGTTGTAAGGGTCTGCCAGTCGAGTACATAAAGGTGCGTCCACACCTAACGAACGAACACGAACGAACATGTCGAACATGAAAATACAAAGAAGAACGAACAGGAACACGAACGAACGCGAATAATTCCAAACAAACGCCTCAAAGCAGGGCGAGGGCTTGAATCTTTTTGTTCGAGGATGTACCGTGAAACGTCATATTTATTATTTAAAGTGGCGGGAAAGAGCAAAATTATTTAAAGTCATCAAATTTACAAAATTTGTCAATAACAGCAATATCTTATAATAAACACAACATAAATTAATGCACTAATGCACATTTTAACATAAAAAAAAGCTTGTCTACATTCGTGGTAGCGTTCACACTTAACGAACGATTGCCGTTAATCGACGTTTTTTCGAAAACGGCTTGACCGTTTAAAAAATTTAAAAGCCACTCGATGTATCTCGATAAGGAATATTGTTTGTCAATTTTGTGCGACGATCGGCCAAGCCGTTTCTTTATAAATCGCAGAAAAGTAAAAAAAATTTTGTCTACGTTTTAGCCCGCAATTCTGAATCGATTATGAAAATTTAAAAACCGTTCGAAAGATATTGCTTGGGAATAGTGCTGGTTAGTTTTTGGTAAAGATTGGCCGGGCCGTTTTCTTGTAATAAAGTATTAAACTTTTTTTTTCGACAATTTTTATAATTGTTTTTTTGATGATAGATGATAGAAATTAAGCCAATTTTTATGAAACTTTTTTTGGCGATATATATCATGGTCTTATAGAACTTACTGAAATATTACGGCCTTACGACAAGTAGTTTAATTTTAAAAATTCATCGCAGTTTTTGAGACCATGAGTAGTTTATCTGGCGTCTATTTGGTATAACGATAGTGTACTTGGTCTTAAGTAGAAACTAGACCATTAAAGTCCTACGAAAACTGGTTTAATTATAAAAATTATTGATTTTTGAAAATTTGTTTTTAGAAAATACTCCGAGTTTACGTGTTTGTTCGTTTTCAATGATGTATAATAAATCCACTCTGAATACTTTTAATCACTCATATATTAACTTCCCGTAGGGTAAGTTATTGTAATGGGCCGAAAATCGGAATTGAAAATTTTTACATTTCTCGACGTTTTGAAGGTTTCTGAACGTTTTGGCATACCTCAGAAGAAATGGATGTGTGTGTGTGTGTGTATGTATGTATGGATACAAATTTCCAGTCACGTTTTCGGGCGCACGGATCAACCGATTTGAATGGTTCAAAAAACATTCGATTCCTAACAATAGGGATAAGAGCTGATTAGTTTTTGGCAAAGGCAGGTCCAGCCGTTTCGAGGATACGCAGCAAAGAGTGCAGAAAATAAAAATCAACTTTTTGAGAGAACGGAGTATCAGATTTGAATGATCTAAAAAACATTCAATTAGTAATGATTGGGAGAAGTGTTTATTAGTTTTTTGTATAGGCAGGTCTAGCCATTTTGAAGATACAGAACTAAATATGTAAAAAATGGCAGTTTTTGAGAGAACTAAGCCTCCGATTTCAATGATTCAAAGAATTTTCTGCTTGTCTTAACAAAATAATTGATTTTTGGGAAAAAAATTTTTGTTTCAATTTTTTTTTTTTTTTTTTAATTTTTTGTATATCGAAAATAATTCAGATTTTATTTTTAATTCTGACTATAGTTCTAATATACTTCAAACAAATAATTTCAACTTTGTAATTATCAGTTTATATAATTCTTATAAATATTAGACAGTGTTACAATATTTATAATAATCTATTTGAAAACATCCAGTATTCTTCGAACATTTCGTTACGGTACGGGAAGTTCCAGCAATTTGCCTTAAGGCACGATGCCACCCACCCCACTAGTTTAATTTATTTTTTATTGATTAAGTCGATTATTTACATATATCGGGAAGACTTCATGGCAAAATTTCAATGCCAGCTAGTTAAATATTGAAGTGTAGAAAGTGTTGAAGGCTATTTTTCAGGTTGAAAAAGTACTTGTAAAATTTAAGCTACTTATGTTTTATTAAGTTCAAATGAAAACACCAAAGTACAATTTGCGTCAAAACGCAAATGGGGTTTTTATTTTAACGATGTTGGCGCGCCTACAATCATATTCATTCTTTTTTTTATGTTGGCAATACAGTTTAGCTAGGATCGTGTGCTGTCAAAAGTCGTGTAAAAAGTCTGCCAGTTTGACAGTTCCCATGTGTCCAATCATGCAATATATTATTTGTATTGGATTTCGATAATTAGATTAAAATCATAACAAACATCATTTCTCATAATACTACGATTATTCTTATATATTAAACATGGTTTATAAAGTTCTTCATAAACAATTACGAATGCATGTATTTGTGTGCGATGGAAATGTGTGATAGGAAATATATTGTTTGTTAATTGATCTTGGTTAAATCAGACCTTATTAAAAAATGGCTTATACGATGCAAATTGAATTCACTCAGGCCATGTCCGATTTTAAAATAATGTTTCCAGACATGGATAATGATGTGATTGAAGCAGTTCTAAGAGCAAATCAAGGCTCTGTAGATGCAACTATAGATCAACTTCTTGCAATGAGCACAGATAATTTGAATGAAAAATTAAGGCTTGAAATTGAACAAGAGGATCCAAAACATGTGGTAGAACCTAAAAGCAAACTTGCTATTTGCAATAACTCTGGAGCGAGTCCTAAAATCAAAAGTACTGTTCCAAATGTATCTTCCTCAATTGTGTATGTATTTTTTTCATTAATTAATATCAATAATTGTATAAGTTTGTACCTCATAAAGATAATTATCATATGATATAAATATATTCTCGCATTTGCAAATTTTAATACATTAGAACCTCGATTATCCGGACCTCAGTTATACGGATTTGCGATTATCCGGACTACCAACTGCGACAGAGTTATATGTATGTAAATGCCTACAATTCGAATTTTTGCACGATTTATGCAGTTTAGTATATGTATGTAATATAATCTAAGAAAATATATATGTACATACATAAGGAAATGTTAATTTCTTATTAAACATTAATATTTGTTGATATCTATGTATGTATTTGTTATTTTTGATAAATTCACATCATTATTCTTCATACATTGGATTATGCGAATACCTATAAACAACAATTAGTCCAGTTAATCGAGGTTATACTCTACATGTAACTTTCTTATAACACTGTGGTTATGTTCCAATTTATAATGGGATAATGGACCAGTACAAAAAGAAGCATTACATTCTAAATATTTAAAAATATATACTACTTATTACAATTTTACAACAAATATTATTAAATTTATTAAATTAAAAGCCTACTTGCTACCTGCAATAACTCTGGAGCATGTCCCAAAATCAAAAGTTCTGATTTTAAATGCTTTTACCTCAATTGTGTATATATGTGTTTTTATTAATCAACACAATCAATAGTATAAATTCTGTGCTTTAATATGATGATAATAATTCAATGACATAGTGTATTTCTGCATTTGCAAATTTTAATACAGATAACTGCCGTATAACACTGTAATTAAGTTCCAAAAAAATACCATGTTATACAACGCCAGCACAAAAAGAAGAGTTGCATTTTAAATATTTTTAAAAAACATACTACTTATAATTATACAACAATTATTATTAAAATTATTATAATAAATAAATATAATAAATAAAATAATAAATATTGATAAATTTATTACATTTTCTTAAGAAGTAATAAATATTAAATGAATTATATGATATTTTTCCATAATAATTAACAAGCAAGTGCTATCCAATGCGATTATATCCTTTGCTCATTTGCAAATTTTTGTACCACTTTCATTTCCATTTTTGTAATTAGTATTTTCGAAAGATATTTTTTATTTCTTTCTGTACTACCTTCATTTCCATTTCTGTAATCAGTATTTTCGAAAGATATTTATTTATTTCTTAATTGATTACAAAGCATATGCAAAGTTATCTTTATTCAAATTTTGTGCTCAAATTATTTGAATAATTTTTGTTTAAGAAATATGACTACCTGTTTGGTTAAGTTTAGATCTTTTTCTGAATAAAGTTTATGAGCTTGAATAACAAATTTTGAATGAGTTATTTTTCACAGGAGATTCATCACATTTATAGAGCTATTGTACGACTAGATAAAGTTTGCTTTTCATAAGTTTTACTATATTTTTTATTTTATTAGGGTTTTTCTCAATTCTCAAACCCTGTTATAGTCAACTTGTGCTTTAAAAGTACCATGTTATATAAGAGAAGGTCTCGATTCTCAACTCTGTTATAGCAAATCGGTGTTATAAAAACACCATGTTATGCGGGAGTTCACAAAATTTAAGAATCGAATTCAGTATATATATATATATATATATATATATATATATATGTTTAATTTAAATTAAAAAGTCGGGCGTTAAATCAATAAAAATAGTATGAGAGTTTTTAGAAATTTATCTATTTAAAATTCATACGTTTCGGCTAGCATCTTAGCCTTCATTCAGTGGTAATCAATTTAAAATTTTGTATCCTAATATAACATATTAAACCATTATTAATCCATGGTAGAGTATGTGCACATTGATAAAATATATATTTTTTAACATCAAAGATGGTAAAACACAAATAAACATGATAACTTAACAAGTTGTCAAAACTATGTATTTAGTAGTATTTACTGTTCGGAGTTTAAGATAGAAAATTGATTTTATATTTTCAGGGCCGTATTGTCGAAGCGTTTATGACTCGTTTGTTTATGACGTTTGTGGTATGAGTGGTAAATTATGTATGTAAAACCTGAGTAAACGTCTTCATCAACATAAAAATAACTCAAAAAATCCCAAACAATTCAAGACGATGTTAACCGAGAATATTAATAATTTAAACCATAATATAGATTTTTTCAACCAAAAATTTTACATTTTGTAATTGTAATTAAAAGAAGATTTGCTGTGGGTTTATTTTTGCAATTGCATAACGACAGAGTCATAAACAAACGAAACAAACACGTGGTTCCTAGCGTGTCAAAATCCAAGACAATTCAAAACTGTACTTGCAGACCATATTTATACTTTAAAACACAATATGGACTTTTCTAACCCGACTGTACTACAATTCGAACAAAATTTATTTAAACGAAAAATTATAGAAGGATCTTTTTCAACTATTTATAACAATAAGACAATAAATAAACGGAATGAACTTAACACGCTGTGCGACACAAATCTCTTTTATTTAGATAACATTTCCAAATTTCTTACAAAACAATAAAAGCGTCGCACAAAGGATTCGCAATTCGTTCCACACATGTGTAGAATCTTGGTAAAAATATTTTTTAAAAAATGTCTTTCTCCATTATATCTTCAACCAGTCTACGAATAACACACTATCCATTTGTGATTTTTTAAAATTAGTATTTTGTGAAAATATTGTGTAATTTCAAGTTTAATGTTTATAATACATAGTGTAGTGCATTACCATATCCTGGTACCATGTATTATTAAAATTTTCCAATTTAACACTAAGATTAACTAATTGTAAGTACTATTTACTATTTTATTTTTTCTTTTCACTCGAATTCAATTGTTTTAGTTTTTAATTTTATTTTTAGTTTCCACTGAATGAAGGCTAGGCGAAACGTATGGATTTAAAATAAATTTTTGAAAGAAATTCATGTTTTTTATTGATGTTATGCCCGATTATTAGACTTTGTTAATATATATATATATATATATATATATAATATAAAATATATATATTACAGTACTTGGTAACTTTTCATGTCGTTTTAGTCATTGCAATATATGATTTGTTATAGACATTCTGCTCCTCCTTTAAAGCAATTGAAAAACTGGAAGCCTCCCATCCTGGGTCCATTGCCAAGTGGATTTTTGAAATTACCACCTTCAGTAGATGTGAGTGACATGTTTCAAATTATTATCTTTATATTATATAGCTTAAACAATATATGTATTATTGTTTTACGAGAAGAACTATGTGCATAATAATATGTTTGATTTTTTCTAAGAAGTTTCAAAGTATATGAACTTATTCTACAACTAAACAGGGCATATACAACCATTTTTTATTATTATTATATTAAACAAAAAAAAATATATATATTAAACAAAAAGATACAAATAGAAGAGATTTTTTTCAACATCATACTTGAAATTGCCTTTGCACTATTAATACCATAATTTTTGTAATAGAAATAATACATAGATATGTTTCATTTATATTAGCTCTATAGACTGAATCACAGACTTTCTTTTGCAATAATTCACTCTATTGCCCAAAACAAACTGAACAAATGTATTTTATTTCACATACTTGTAATAACAACTTAACTATCATTTTTATAGAAAGCTATATAATGATTTTTTTTAATTACTTAAGGATGATAATATATGAATATTGGGTACATTTGTCTATTTTTATGTACCACAATTGAGTTCAAAACTATTCTCAAGTTCAATATAAACATTGTATACTCCATTTTTTGGCAAAATTGTAATAATATATATGTTGGGCACAGCGCAGCGTGATCACAAGAGATTGTGATAACTTTAGTAAGTGATTTTGAAATAAATGTTTATAGTCCATTGAAAGAAGAAATTCATATTTTTTTAATTTGACCTCAATATTTTTTTTTCTAAAGTACTTTTGTACTTTTATATATATACCGAAAATTGTTCGATTTTATGATTTCTTCCAATAATATTAATAAAATATCCGATTAAATATATTCTAAGATTGCTATTTAAGTTATTAATTTTTGAAAATTTTCAAAGGTTAATTAATAAAAGAAACAATGGGTCTATGTGGTAAATCTGCACTTTTTGGAATGCCATACAATCCCCAATTGGATGGAAAATCTCCAATTGATTATGAGTTTAAGATCGGGCAGTCATATATACAACCAGGAAAAGTTATTGCAAATTGATTAAATTATTGATTTGGTATAATCTACATTTTATAATTTATTAAATATATGAGTTAAAATTATATTGGTTACATATTCTAAATTAAAAATAAATATTTTGGGTGTAAAATCGCCGGTTAGCATCAATGGTGATATGAATATAGGTCAAAAGACATAATTTTACTTTTAAACACTTTTATTTAAATTACAAACAAATAATGCAAATTTAAATACACATCATACTTTATACTTTATAACATTACACTACTGTAAATTCTTCATTACTTATAAAAAAATGTTTTAATTTTACACCGTATATTAATTTTAAAAATATATATTTTTTATTTTATGTTATAAACATTTTAACCAAGTTTTTGAAGAAACAGATATAATATTCTAATCAGAGTTAGGAGTAAGTTTTTAATTATTTTTTTAAAACACAAAATTATAGCATACTTATATTTTACACCAGATAATGCTTATATAAGGTGTGCTATAATTATGTTAATGTTTTTTTCTATATTTAGAATGCTTTGGCTTGTGACACTGATCTGGAAGACGAAAGAATTGCAATGTACTTGCAAAATGAAGAATTTATGGCAGAACTGAGATGGAACCAGGATTTTCTAACTGCTCTGGATAGTGATCAACCAATAACTGAAAGCAATGTAGCTGCAGCAAACCGTGCCAATAAAAAATCTGCAAACATTGATGAAGATCAATTTAGGGAAAGAATAAAGCATATGGGAAAATGTGAGTGATTACTATAGCAGAATATTCATTTTATCTGTTTTTTTTTTTTTTTTTTTTTTAATTCATGCATTTCTCATTTTATACCCTTTAATTTAATTTTTAAGTAAATTATTAGGTGGTACTTGCAATATAATTAAATTAATATGATAAATACCTTTTAGTATCACGTAAAAAATTTGCCCAGTTGGCCAAGGTATTTCATTGGCAAGGCAACAAAAAAGGTGGAGGGGCTCGCCATGGGCCTGTTACAGATAGTTTATTACTTCAGGAAGAGCACAGTGACGATGAGGAACTTAAACGAGCAAAATAACTATAACAAGACAGGTATTATGAATATAATTATTGATCCAGAAAAGAAAAAATATTTTTCTTTATTTTCACAAGTTTTATGAACATGTGACCCATTTACAAGGGCATTTGTATGAAAGACTGTTATAAGGAAGTAGCATCATTATTATCTTTGAAATGTTGTTTATTTTATTAATGATTTTTAGTTTATTTAACGATTTAAACATTTTTAAAAAACGTTTATGTAATTCTATGTTGTTCAAATTTTTGAACTTTGAAAATTGAAATGTAAATATGATACTATTTAATGATGTGATCCATCACATACTCAATGTAGTTTAGAGATGATAGTAAAGAATAGAAAATATTGATATAATGCATCAACTATCAAAATGATAAGATATCGAACATTTATTAGAATATTTCATATCATACTTACCCAATAATGCTTTTGAAATATGCATAATAGTAGGAAAGTGAGTGAATTAAAACTAATCTTTCGATTAGCTTAAGGCAGTAATTTCTTGGAGGCAGTAATTTTTTGGAACATAAGCCTTATTAAATTAATGATAGTTGCAATAATTTGAACAAAATATTACCAATGGTTCTTTTGAATGCAGTTTGAAATCGTTTTTTATAATTATTCAATGGCTCTAAATAAAAAATAAAAGATTGATCAATTCGAATACTTAAACAAATAAAATTGCGAGATAGTAAAATTTTTTTTCTAAGTTATTATAGTGGTTTTTAAATAATTCGAGAACCGTGATTCCAAAAAAGTAATAGAACTTCGCTAATAGCTCTAGTTTTTGCGCGATGATCAGCCAAACCGTTTCTTTGCAAATAGCAGAAAAGTGAAAAATTTTACGCCCACGTTATAGGCCGCAGTTCTGAATCGATTTTGAAAATTCAAAAACCCTTCGAAAGATATTGGTTGGGAATCGTGCTGATGATTTTTTGGTAGAGATCGGCCGGGCCGTTTTCTTGTTATAAATTGTTAAAAAAAAAATTTCGACGATTTTTATTATTATTTTTTAACGGCCCTACGACAACTCGTTTAACTTTAAAAATTCGTCAAAGTTTGCAAAAATTAGTATTGTTTTTTTGGAATTTGTCAAAATTTATACTTTTCATCAACATTTGCTCAAAAACGCCTGAACCGATTTCAGAATTTTAAAAGCCATATGATGTATCTCGATGAGGATTATCGTTTCTCAGTTTTGCAGAATAGAACAGTTTTATTTCGTTCACTTTCTTACTATTTCTAAAAATCATCATATGTTTGTTAATATACTATAATTTATCTTAATTGATCTATAATGTAAATGAACGAATACAATTTTTTTTTTTTATCATAATGTGATAAAATACTCAAAAATTAATATGAATTAAAATTTTTGCTATGTATCTATTATATAATTCTCATATACATGTTAAAAAATTTATATGATGTGCTTCACTTAAAGGCTGAGAAAATTATAATAGTTTGGTAATAATTACTTACCTCTTCATTTTTTATACAGTGATATGGAATTTTATTTTCTTGTTTTTTCTTAGAACATATTTCTCTAAAGTATCCTAAAATTATTTTATTAATCTCTTGTTTTTTAGCTAATAGAAATATCTTGAAAAAACGTTGACTGTTGCCTTTTTTATAAAAATTTTCCATTTTAGTTAGTACCATTATACTATTTATTTATTTATTTATGAATATAAAATTTACAAGCTTAAATTAACAGTTTTTCAAAATAACTACAATAACAAACTTTTATAAATTTTATGTCTTGATATTATGAGGATAATACAAAGCTTGATAATACTTTAGTCTTGACGTACTTAGCTGGAGCCGAAAGTAAATTATATTAATAAAACATAACAAATAAATATTAAAAAGTTAAGGACGAGATAGTAACAAAATTTAGTATATTGAAGTCAAAATTTACACATTCAGTGATATCATAATAATAGCTAATTACTTTTAGTAATTAAGTGGTGATAGCTTTGGAGTTTATCATTACTTTGTTGATGCATTTGAAACAGTAGTAATTAAATTAAAATAATTTGTAAGTTTAAAAGTTAGTCCTCTAGTCTTCTAATAGTTTTTTTAGTCTTATTGCGAATCAAAAATGGGATGCAAATTATAGTACGGAGTGTTATTTTTTAATTATAAAAGGAACAGTAAGAATTTTATATCACCAAAAAATAAATAACTACAAGTTTACAGTGGGTTTTAAGAGTGAACATGATTCTTAGCTCTTATTTTGAAAGAATGATTTCTTATTCTAATTGACTACTTATGCAATTATAATGAAATGTTTTAGAAATGATGAATACAATAAGCTAAATGCGAGTAATAGTTGCAATAATGAATTAAAAAAGACAGTTCATACTAACTAAGGCTCTGGTGAATTTAGTTATTAGTGATGCATATATATGCAATATTGATATTCCAAATTAAAATTTTATGATATTGTATTCATTACAATTTTGAAACAACAGGAAATTAGAAGAGAACATCATTCTATTAACTATTTGGCATTACTGACGTTTTGTTGCTTTTAGATCTGAGATCATTTTTGTTAAACTAGTTCAAATAGCAACCATTGTTCTGTTTTTTTCCATATACTTTCTTAAAATATTTTAAGAATTTAATTCAATAATTAAACTTGTATCATATGCGGAAAGAATAAGATTGAAATGATTAGTACGTGTTGGAATAATATTAATAAAAGTTCAAAATAGTAACCGACCAATGATAGAGCCTTGACTAACTCATTGTTTTGATGGTCTAAGAAAGTTTTTATACGGTTTTTAATTTCCAAAAATGCTTTAGTTGAACAAAACAGGTATTTTTAACTTAATTTGTTTTTGGGTGGCCCATACAATGCTCTATAATATAGTTAAGAATATATATCAATGTAACAATATAATTACATGTATATATAAATAATTAAAGCATTAATAGAATTAATAAGATCACTCAATATTAGCTTTTAGCGAGTGTAAGCATTTAGTAAACTAATAGTGGCATATATGACCATTGTTATTTTGCATAATTGTCAATCAGGCAAAGTAAAAAATAGAACTATCATGTGCAAACTTTTTTAACCAAAATACTTCTGTTAACTTAATTTATTAAATTATTTTCTGAATTTGTTAGAATCGTCATTCAATTACTAAAAAATATTTATTTAGCCATATCATTAATAATAAATATAGGCATGATGTAATTGTTGCTATTTCTTGGTACATATACTTTAAACTTACTTTGGACTCTGCCATTGCAATCTTAGTTTATGGAAAATATTCTTATTTAAAATGTAGAAAATTTTATTAAAGCAACTTAACAACTGTAAATCAATATGTAATTTGTATAAGACAATTTCAAAATGTTTTAATTGTACATTTTACTGTAAATGTCCTATGATATATATTATGAGTATATGATCATATGATTAGTTATTTTTGTTAGTAGATAGTGCCAGAGATTATACAATTATTTCTATTAAATGTTCAATACTGAACATATGAACATATGTTAAAACAGAACAAAATGTTGCATAAATATTCTCAATCATAATGTCTTACTTAAGATTTCTGGATATCGTTTTGTTAACTGCAAATCGCTTTGAATCCATTGATGGATGGATACAATTTTTTTTTCTAGTAACATTTGTTTTATTTTAGTTAATACATTTGAATCTCTTAGTGTGTACACTACACATTAATATATTGTCTTTAGCAATAATATAAAATATTTAAAATATATTATTAACTTCCCGTAGGGTAAGTTATTGTAATGGGCCGAAAATCGGAATTGAAAATTTTAACATTTCTCGACGTTTTGAAGGTTTTTGAACGTTTTGGCATACCTCAGAAAAAATGGATGTGTGTGTGTGTGTGTGTGTGTGTGTGTGTGTGTGTGTGTGTATGTATGTATGGATACAAATTTCCAGTCACGTTTTAGGGCGCACGGATCAACCGATTTGAATGGTTCAAAAAACATTCGATTCCTATTGATAGGGAAAAGAGCTGATTAGTTTTTGGCAAAGGCAGGTCCAGCCGTTTCGGAGATACGGAGCAAAGAGTGCAGAAAATAGAAATCGAATTTTTGAGAGAACGGAGTATCTGATTTGAATGATCTAAAAAGCATTCAATTAGTAATGATTGGGAGAAGTGCTTATTAGTTTTTGGCAAAGGCAGGCCCAGCCATTTCGAAGATATGGAGCTAAATATGTAAAAAATGGCAGTTTTTGAGAGAACTAAGCGTCCGATTTAAATGATTCAAAGAACTTTCTGCTTGTCTTAACAAAATAATTGATTTTGGAAAAAAAAATTTTGTTCAATTTTTTTTTTTTTTTTTTTTTTTTTTTTTTTTTAGTTTTATCAAAAATATTTCAGATTTTATTTTTAATTCTGGCTATAGTTCTAATATACTTTACAAATATTTTCAACTCTGCAATTCAGTTTATATAATTCTCATAAATATTAGACAATGTTACAATATTTATAATAATCTATTTGAAAACATTCAGTATTCCTCGAACATTTCGGTACGGGAAGTTCCAGCAATTTGCCTTAAGGCACGATGCCATAAATGCCTCAAGACAGAATTCCACTTACAGCTAGTTTTATATTTATGTTATAAAATTAATATATAATCAAAAAATGTTTATCAGCACATTAATGTAATTGTATAGTAGAGAATTAAATATTTCATTTTATTATTTATAGCTATAATTAATGTTGACTGTAATTTGCTTTAATATTTATATGTGATATATAATTAATAGCCTGAAATAAATTTATGACTTATATTGTAAGTTTGCTTTTGAATTACATTTAATGTATTATTCTTAATTATTCATTGATTGTCATTGTAAAATTAGTCACACACAAAATTCCAAAATATCAAACTATAGTTTAATACCACTATAGTGGTGCATGGCTTCGTTTAATTGTTTTCAAATAGATTGTTATAAATACTGCAACTTTCAAGTTAAAATTATTTATTCAAAGTATGTAATTGAGCTTTAATTTTTAGAATTCTAATTTTAACGAATTTTTGAATTTCAAACTTTAAAATTTTGGCTAGAATTAAAAAATCCGATCATTTTCAATATCAATTTTTTTTTGGAATTTCGAAAAAACTAATTGTTTCTTCCGACTGTCGTCTTAAGCAAAATGTTTTGTCAACTAGTGGGACGCATGGCATCGTGCCTTAAGGGAAATTGCTAGAACTTCCCGTACCAAAAATTATTTTTATTTTAAAAAATTAACATTTTTGATAAAAATTTCTTTGAAAAAATTAGATTTTTGAGAAACTAAATTTTTGACCATTTTTTTTTTTTAAGGACGTTTTGAAAAAAATGTTTTCTTTATTTAGAAATATTTTGGAAATTATGAACTTTTTTTTTCAAAGCAATCGTACTGCATAGACAAAATATCGAAGCGCGTAAGCGCCGCGTCGCTGTCTAACGGATAAACATTGGTACGGAACCCATGACAATGTAAAAAAAAAATGTTTATTGTTAAAATCTCTATGAAATATCTGATAATTTGATGTGCATATGTCTAATGATTATTTTTGACCTCCAAATGACTTTTTTACTTTTTTCACTAGATCTCCTAAACCGCTTGACCTGCCTTCTTGAAAATTTTATCAATTCTTCATCTTGTCAATACAAGTAAAATGTTTTTTGAGTTATTAAAATCGGACGCTCCGTTCTCTTAAAAACTGAGTTACGGTTTGCGGCACTTTTTGCCCCGTATCTTCGAAACGGCTAAACCTGCTTATGCAAAAAACTAATCAGCGCGTCTCCTTATCAACAGCAATTGACTGTTTTTTGAATTATTTAAATCGGTTTATCCGTGTTCCCGAAATTTGTATCCGCACACACACACATACATCCATTTTTTCTACGGTATGCCAAAATGTTCAGAAACCTGTGAAACATAAAGATACATAAAAATTTTCATTTTAGATTTTTTCTGATTTCTATAACTTACCCTACGGAAAGTTAAAAATTAAGTTCAGCACATCTCGCATTCAAGACGAATCGAATGGAATTTTAATTAATGAAAACGTACGCTTTGTACTTTCAAAGACTAAATTAGCATTTTAGCACTTTTTGCCTAATGTCTTCGAAACGGCTGGACCTGCCTTTGCCAAAAACTAATCAGCATATCTCCTTATCAACGGGAATTGAATGTTATTTGAATAATTCAAATCGGTTGATCAGTGTGCCCCAAAACGTCGATAAAAAATTGTATCTGCTAGATACAACCATCTATTTTTTCTGAGGTATGCCAAAATGTTCAGAAATCTTTAAAACGATTCTTTATTATTACAATAACTTTCTTTAATAATTTCATATACAGGGAAGTTAATAATTTCTTATACATATTAGAAATGAGAACAAAACACGAAGTACAAAATACATTTTCAAATATGTATAATATCACAAACTTTATCACATTTTATTACAACAATTAAAATTAGTAGAGAAGTGTTTATGAATGCAATAATTATTTTACATAATAAAAAGTATTATAATTTTATAATTATAAGTAACTAAACAAAGTACTTACAATGGAATGACAAATTTACAAGAAATGATTAATATTAATTATAGAATGACAAACAATAAAAACTATACAAAAATAGTGTAGAATGGTAAATTTATAAAGACTGACTAATAATAATTACTTAACGACTAACAATATTATATTAAAAAAAATAAAAACTAAGAAGATTAAAGCGTAGGAGTACTGACAATGGAATAACAAAATTAGAAGGAATGACAAATAATGCAAAAATTCAAAAAGTTAAAAGAACAAATAACTTGTTAAAAAAAGCTTGCCAAATATTTCACAAACAAGAAATTGTAAGAACATAAAATGTATATATTGACATCAAAATTGAGAGAAAACAAAATTCCTAGGATTAAAATTCATTTACGAGACCTTTTTCTATATTAACTCTGCATTTAGTATAGTTATTTTGCTATCTAATCAATCATTAATAAAGTTGCTTTTAACAAAATCTTTGAATAGTTTCTATATGAGTGCTTTTTAAACATTACATTCAACCATGTTATGATCATGATGAAAACATTATCATCAAAATTGCCATAATAGATGAAAAAGTATCAACATTGTGTTTACAATGAACAGAATAGAGTTTTATGCACATGCAATTGTTCATGAATCAAAAGAAAAAAGGAACGTTTTTGATTTCCAAAGTCAAGTAAATATATCCTGAATTTAAACACTATATTGGGATGCTGCTCAAGTTATTTAGAGAAGAATATTATAAAACTAACCCTCAATGGAACAACATTGAAATATTAAGCATGATATAGATCGCTTTATAAGTCTTCACATTTGTTTATGCAATAAATAATCTTATTAAATACAACATTAAACTTATATCAACCATTTTCATCAAACAAAAATAAAAGTATGAATACCACCAAGATGCGAAGTAAAAATCTATGATTTAATAGTGTCAATGAAAGAGTGGCATATTCAATGCAGTCCATAAAAGAATAAAAAATAAAAGAATATAAAATAAAATAAATAAAAATAACTTAAATTATAAACAATACAACAACATAAAAGAACAATAAATTAAGATGAATAAAAAAAACTAAAAAAAAATCTGCCTTTAGTTGCTTTCAACAATTTATTAAATCAA
>NW_020539724.1:26539064-26591519 GCF_003426905.1 Ctenocephalides felis | reverse complement strand
TGTTAAATATGAACAATACAAAACTCAGATTCTTAACACACACTTTATTGGTAATTACAGATGTTTTGAGACCATGGTATGCCTCATCTTCAGTGTAATTTCAAAACAGTTACTTATATACTAACACATTATTTAATATTTTATTTAAATTATATTTAATTTTTAAAAATACAAAAAACATAACTACATCACTTACAGAGTTTGACACAGTACTAAAACTTGTTAATAGATACAGAAATATTTTAAACAAATCTTAAGTATATCGAAATGAAGAGACAGGATGGGTTTATTTAATGTAAACAAATGGAGTGCGCCAAATCAACAAATGTGAAAAACAGATTAATTTATTGAAGAGAAAAAAAACAAATGAAAAAAATAATATAATGATGCTTATCTAAGAGTCGTGTTAAAAAATTTGTGTTGATTCTCAGATTTACGCTATTGTTAGTCCGAACTATTACATTGATTCTGCCATGCTCCGTTTAATAAGTCTTTTTCATGGAATAAGATTTGGGGTTTATCAAAATCAAACTTATGGTTGTTGATATTAGCATGATCCACAAGTGTACTTTTCAATTTTTTATTATCTATTTTTTGCATTGTAATTCATACTGCCTGAGTCGTTTATCTAAGTTCTGACAAGTTTGGCCTATATAATAACAACTACAATCCAATCTATTTACTTTTACAAAATACATTTTTCTTTTTTGTTAAAGGAGTTTCGTCTTTAATGTTAGAATATAAAATTTTTAATTGTTTCAATGAAGAAAAAGTAAATGAATATTGTGTTTTTTGAATAGTCTTTTTGATAACTAGTTAAAATTATGTCAAGATATGGAAAATTAATAAAAAAAGTTTTTTCAGTAACAAGTGTTTGGTCATGATCTTCTGGTGTCTTATCATAAGGCGGTTCACATTAACTTATATGGAAAAATTATTGCCAAGTAAGATCGTTTTAACTAATTCATGTTTATGTCATGAAACAAAGGATCTGATAATAAAATAGCGTAATCTACAAGATTTAAAATGGTAGAAATTTTTATATTGAGAGGAACATGCCTTAATTAAACTAATGTACCTCCCGGACCAACTATCTTTTCTGTGCCAATCTGTAAAACATACACCGCCTCTATAATCATTTTACGTCAAGAAAATGTAATGAAGAATCATTTTCTAGTTCTTGAGTGAATTGTTGCGCGCACTACATTTGTTACATATAGTATACCCATCCTGTCTCTTTATCTCGATACTTAAGATTTGTTTAAAATATTTCTGTATCTATTCACCATGTTTTACTACTGTGTCAAGCTCTGGTAAGTGATAGTTGGTATTTCTTGTGTTTTCAAAAATTAAATGCAATTTAAATAAAATATTAAAGAATGTGTAGTAAATAAGTAACAGTTTTGAAATTACACTGAAGATAAGGCATACCATGGTTTCGAAACGTATTACCAAATAAAGATTGTGTTGAAAATCTGAGTGTATTGTTCATATTTAACATTTAATATATATATATATATATATATATATATATATATATATATATAATACAATATATATATTACACTACTTGGTAACTTTTCATGTCATTTTAGTCATTGCAATATATGATTTGTTATAGACATTCTGCTCCTCCTTTAAAGCAATTGAAAAATTGGAAGCCTCCCATCCTGGGTCCATTGCCAAGTGGATTTTTAAAATTACCACCATCAGTAGATGTGAGTGACATGTTTCAAATTATTATCTTTTATATTATATTATATAGCTTAAAGAATATATGTATTATTGTTTTACGAGAAGAATTATGTGCATAATGATATGTTTGATTTTTTCTTAAGAAGTATCAAAGTATTTGAACTTATTCTACAACCAAACATGGCATATACAACCATTTATTATTATTATATTAAACAAAAAGATACAAATAGAAGAGATTTTTTTCAACATCATACTTGAAATTGTCTTTGCACTATTAATACCATATTTTTGTAATAGAAATAATACATAGATATGTTTTATTTGTATTAGCTCTACAGACTGAATCACAGACTTTCTTTTGCAATAATTCACTCGATTGCCCAAAACAAACTGAACAAAGGTATTTATTTCACATGCTTGTAATACAACTTAACTATCATTTTTAAAGAAATCTATATAATGATTTTTTTTAATTACTTAAGGATGATAATATATGAATTTGTCTATTTTTATGTACCACAATCGAGTTCAAAACTATTCTCAAGTTCCATTATATATTTCCATTTTTGGCAAAATTGTAATAATATATATGTTGGCCACAGCGCAGCATGATTACAAGAGATTGTGATAACTTTAGTAAGTGATTTTGAAATAAAGGTTTATAGTCCATTAAAAGAAGAAATTCATATTTTTTAATTTGACCTCAATATTTTTTTTTGTAAAGTACTCTTGTACTTAATTATATATATATATACCGAAAATTGTTCGATTTTATGATTTCTTCCAATAATATTAATAAAATATCCGTTTAAATATATTCTAAGATTGTTATTTAAGTATTAAATTTTTGAAATTTTCAAAGGTTAATTAATAAAAGAAACAATGGGTCTATGTGGTAAATCTGCACTTTTTGGAATGCCATACAATCCACAATTGGATGGAAAATCTCCAATTGATTATTATGAGTTTAAGATATCAGGCAGTCATATATACAACCAGGAAAAGTTATTGCAAATTGATTAAATTATTGATTTGGTATAATCTACATTTTATAATTTATTAAATATTCATGAGTTAAAATTATTTGTTAGATATTCTAAATTAAAAATAAAATTTTGGGTGTAAAATCGCCGGTTAGCATCAATGGTGATATGAATATAGGTCAAAAGACATATTTTTACTTTTAAACACTTTTTTCTTGAAATTAGAAAACAAATAATGCAAATTTAAATACAGATCATACTTTATACTTTATAACATTACACTACTGTAAATTCTTCATTACTTATAAAAAAATGGTTTTAATTTTAAAAAATATATTTTTTATTTTATGTTATAAACATTTTAATCAAATTTTTGAAGAGACAGCTATAATATTCTAATCAGAGTTAGGAGTCAGTTTTTAATTACTTTTTTAAAACACAAAATTATAGCATACTTATATTTTACACCAGATAATGCTTATATAAGGTGTGCTATAATTATGATAATATTTTCTTTTATATTTAGAATACTTTGGCTTGTGACACTGATCTGGAAGATGAAAGAATTGCAATGTACTTGCAAAATGAAGAATTTATGGCAGAACTGAGATGGAACCAGGATTTTCTAACCGCTCTGGATAGTGATCAACCAATAACTGAAAGCAATGTAGCTGCAGCAAATCGTGCCAACAAAAAATCTGCAAACATTGATGAAGATCAATTTAGGGAAAGAATAAAGCATATGGGAAAATGTGAGTGATTACTATAGCAGAATATTCATTTTATCTGTTTTTTTTTTTTTTAATTCATGTATTTCTCATTTTATACTCTTTAATTGAAGTTTTAAGTAAATTATTAGGTGGTGCTTGCAATATAATTAAATTAATATGATAAAAACTTTTAGTATCACGTAAAAAATTTGCCCAGTTGGCCAAGGTATTTCATTGGCAAGGCAACAAAAAAGGTGGAGGGGCTCGTCATGGGCCTGTTACAGATAGTTTATTACTTCAGGAAGAGCACAGTGACGATGAGGAACTTAAACGAGCAAAATAACTATAACAAGACAGGTATTATGAATATAATTATTGATCCAGAAAAGAAAAAAAAAATTCTTTATTTCCACATGTTTTATGAACATGTGGCCCATTTACAAGGGCATTTGTATGAAAGACTGTTATAAGGAAGTAGCATCATTATTATCTTTGAAATGTTGTTTGTTTTATTAATGATTTTTAGTTTATTTAATGATTTAAACATTTTTAAAAAACGTTTATGTAATTCTATATTGTTCAAATTTTTAAACGATTGAAATGTAAATATGATACTATTTAATGATGTGATCCATCACATACTCAATGTAATTTAGAGATGATAGTAAATTTAGTAGATGATACAATGCGTCAACTTTCAAAATGATAAGATATCGAACTTATTAGAATATTTCATATCATACTTACCCAATAATGCTTTAGAAATTTGCAAAAAATTGTAGGAAAGTGAGTGAATTAAAACTAATCTTTAAATTAGCTTCAGGCAGTAATTTTTTGGAACATAAGCCTTATTAAATTAATAATAGTTGCAATAATTTGAATAAAATATTACCAATGGTTCTTTTGCATGCAGTTTTAAATCGTTTTTTATAATTATTCAATGGCTCTAAATAAAAAATAAAAGATTGATAAATTCGAATACTTAAATAAATAAATAAAATTTTGAGAGACAGCAAATTTTTTTTTCTAAGTTATTATGCTGGTTTTTAAATAATTTGAGAATCGTGGTTCCAAAAAAGTAGTAGAACTTCGCTAACAGCTCTAGTTTTTGAGATATACCAATGTTTTACCTCAAATGACAGTAAAAAATAACACATATATAACTTCCCGAAGGAATTTATGTTTTCATAAAAAAATCCGAATCGCTAATTTTATATTTTCTCGACGTTTCAAGCCATTCTGAATCGAATGAGACCAAATTTGGAAAAAGTATGTGTGTGTGAACAGATTTTTGCCGTTAATCGACGTTTCCTCAAAAATGGCTGGACCGATTTAAAAAATTTAAAAGCCATTCGATGCATCTCGATGAGGACTAGCGTTTATCAATTTTGCGCGACGATCAGCCAAGCCGTTTCTTTGTAAATAGCAGAAAAGTAAAAATTTTTCGTCCACGTTTTAGCCCGCAGTTCTGAATCGATCTTGAAAATTCAAAAGACCTTCGAAAGATATTGGTTGGGAATCGTGCTGATGATTTTTTGGTAGAGATCGGCCGAGCCGTTTTCTTGTTATAAATTGATAAAAAAAAGACGATTTTTATTATTATTTTTTAACGGCCCTACGACAACTCGTTTAACTTTAAAAATTCGTCAAAGTTTGCAAAAATTAGTACCGTTTTTTTAGAATTTGTCAAAATTATACTTTTCATCGACATTTGTTCAATAACGCCTGAACCAATTTCAGAATTTTAAAAGCCATTTGATGTATCTCGATGAGGATTATCGTTTCTCAGTTTTGCAGCATAGAACAGGTTTATTTCGTTCGCTTTCTTACTATTTCTAAAAATCATCATATGTTTGTTAATATACTATAATTTATCTTAATTGATATATAATGTAAATGAATGAATACAATTTTTTTTTCTCATAATGTGATAAAATTCTCAAAAATTAATATGAATTTAAATTTTTGCTATGTATCTATTATATAATTCTCATATACATGTTAAAAAAATTATATGATGTGCTTCACTTAAAGGCTGGGCAAATTATAATAGTTTGGTAATAATTACTTACCTGTTAATTTTTTATACAATGATATGGAATTTTATTTTCTTGTTTTTTCTTAGAACAATTTTCTCTAAAGTATCCTAAAATTGATTTTATTAATCTCTTGTTTTTTAGCTAATAGAAATATCTTGAAAAAACGTTGACTGTTGCCTTTTTACAGTTTCCCATTTTTGTTAGTACCATACTACTGTTTATTTATTTATTTATGAATATAAAATTTACAAGCTTAAATTAACAGTTTTTTTAAATAACTACAATATCAAACTTTTAAAAATTTTATGTCTTGATATTATGAGGATAATGCAAAGCTTGATAATATTTAGTCTTGACATACTCAAAAGTGTAAGTATAATCGAAGACAATGAAGATATTGTATACCTATGATACTTAGCTGGAGCCGAAAGTAAATTATATTAATAAAACATAACAAGTAAATATTAAAAAGTTAAGGACGAGATAGTAACAAAATTTAGTATATTGAAGTCAAAATTTACATATTCAGTGATATCATAATAATAGATAATTACTTTTAGTAATTAAGTGGTGATAGCTTTGGAGTTTATCATTACTATGTTGATGCATTTGAAACAGTAGTGAATGAAAAAGTTAATTACTAATTCATTGATTGAATTAAAATAATTTGTAAGTTTAAAAGTTAGTCCTCTAGTCTTCTAATAGTTTTTTTAGTCTTATTGCAAATCAAAAATGGGATGCAAATTATAGTACGGAGTGTTATTTTTTAATTATAGAGGAACAGTAAGAATATTATATTACCAAAAAATAAATAACTACAAGTTTACAGTGGGTTTTAAGAGTGAACATGATTCTTAGCTCTTATTTTGAAAGAATGATTTCTTATTCTAATTGACTACTTATGCAATTTTAGAAATGATGAATACAATAAGCTAAATGCGAGTAATAGTTGCAATAATGAATTAAAAAAGACAGTTCATACTAACTAAGGCTCTGGTGAATTTAGTTATTAGTGATGCATATATATGCAATATTGATATTCCAAATTAAAATTTTATGATATTGTATTCATTACAATTTTGAAACAACAGGAAATTAGAAGAGAACATCATTCTATTAACTATTTGGCATTACTGACGTTTTGTTGCTTTTAGATCTGAGATCATTTTTGTTAAACTAGTTCAAATAGCAACCATTGTTCTGTTTTTTTCCATATACTTTCTTAAAATATTTTAAGAATTTAATTCAATAATTAAACTTGTATCATATGCGGAAAGAATAAGATTGAAATGATTAGTATGTGTTGGAATAATATTAATAAAAGTTCAAAATAGTAACCGACCAATGATAGAGCCTTGACAAACTCATTGTTTTGATGGTCTAAGAAAGTTTTTATACGTTTTTTAATTTCCAAAAATGATTTAATTGAACAAAAAAGGCATTTTTAACTTAATTTGTTTTTGGGTGGCCCATACAATGCTCTATAATATAGTTCAGAATATATATCAATGTAACAATATAATTACATGTATATATAAATAATTAAAGCATTAATAGAAATAATATCACTCAATATTAGCTTTTAGCGAGTGTAAGCATTCAGTAAACTAATAGTGGCATATATGACCATTGTTATTTTGCATAATTGTCAATCAGGCAAAGTAAAAAATAGAACTATCATGTGCAAACTTTTTAACTAAAATACTTCTGTTAACTTAATTTATTAAATTATTTTCTGAATTTGTTAGAATCATTATTCAATTACTAAAAAATATTTATTTAGCCATATCATTAATAATAAATATAGGCATGATGTAATTGTTGCAATTTCTTGGTACATATATACTTTAAACTTACTTTGGACTCTGCCATTGCAATCTTAGTTTATGGAAAATATTCTTATTTAAGAATGTAGAAAATTTTATTGAAGCAACTTAACAACTGTAAATCAATATGTAATTTGTATAAGACAATTTCAAAATGTTTTAATTGTACATTTTACTGTAAATGTCCTATGATATATATTATGAGTATATGATTAGTTATTTTTGTTAGTAGTTAGTGCCAGAGATTATACAATTATTTCTATTAAATGTTCAATACTGAACATATGTTAAAACAGAACAAAATGTTGTATAAATATTCTCAATCATAATGTATTACTTAAGATATCTAGATATCGTTTTGTTAACTGCAAATCGCTTCGAATCCATTGATGAATGGATACAATTTTTTTTCTAGTAACATTTGTTCTATTTTAGTTAATACATTTGAATCTCTCAGTGTATACACTACACATTAATATATTTTCTTTAGCAATAATATAAAATATCTTACATGTATTATTTTATATTTATGTTATAAAATTAATATATAATCAAAAAATGTTTATCAGCACATTAATGTAATTGTATAGTAGAGAATTAAATATTTCATTTTATTATTTATAGCTATAATTAATGTTGACTGTAATTTGCTTTAATATTTATATGTGATATATAATTAATAGCCTGAAATAAATTTATGACTTATATTGTAAGTTTGCTTTTGAATTACATTTAATGTATTATTCTTAATTATTCATTGATTGTCATTGTAAAATTAGTCACACACAAAATTCCAAAATATCAAACTATAGTTTAATACCACTATAGTGGTGCATGGCTTCGTTTAATTGTTTTCAAATAGATTGTTATAAATACTGCAACTTTCAAGTTAAAATTATTTATTCAAAGTATGTAATTGAGCTTTAATTTTTAGAATTCTAATTTTAACGAATTTTTGAATTTCAAACTTTAAAATTTTGGCTAGAATTAAAAAATCCGATCATTTTCAATATCAATTTTTTTTTTGGAATTTCGAAAAAACTAATTGTTTCTTCCGACTGTCGTCTTAAGCAAAATGTTTTGTCAACTAGTGGGACGCATGGCATCGTGCCTTAAGGGAAATTGCTAGAACTTCCCGTACCAAAAATTATTTTTATTTAAAAAGATTAACATTTTTGATAAAAATTTCTTTGAAAAAATTAGATTTTTGAGAAACTAAATTTTTGACCATTTTTTTTTTTTAAGGACGTTTTGAAAAAAATGTTTTCTTTATTTAGAAATATTTTGGAAATTCTGAACTTTTTTTTTCAAAGCAATCGTACTGCATAGACAAAATATCGAAGCGCGTAAGCGCCGCGTCGCTGTCTAACGGATAAACATTGGTACGGAACCCATGAGAATGTAAAAAAAAAATGTACTTATTGTTAAAATCTCTATGAAATATCTGATAATTTGATGTGCATATGTCTAATGATTATTTTTGACCTCCAAATGACTTTTTACTTTTTTCACTAGATCTCCTAAACCGCTTGACCTGCCTTCTTGAAAATTTTATCAATTCTTCATCTTGTCAATACAAGTAAAATGTTTTTTGAGTTATTAAAATCGGACGCTCCGTTCTCTTAAAAACTGAGTTACGGTTTGCGGCACTTTTTGCCCCGTATCTTCGAAACGGCTAAACCTGCTTATGCAAAAAACTAATCAGCGCGTCTCCTTATCAACAGCAATTGACTGTTTTTTGAATTATTTAAATCGGTTTATCCGTGTTCCCGAAATTTGTATCCGCACACACACACATACATCCATTTTTTCTACGGTATGCCAAAATGTTCAGAAACCTGTGAAACATAAAGATACATAAAAATTTTCATTTTAGATTTTTTCTGATTTCTATAACTTACCCTACGGAAAGTTAAAAATTAAGTTCAGCACATCTCGCATTCAAGACGAATCGAATGGAATTTTAATTAATGAAAACGTACGCTTTGTACTTTCAAAGACTAAATTAGCATTTTAGCACTTTTTGCCTAATGTCTTCGAAACGGCTGGACCTGCCTTTGCCAAAAACTAATCAGCATATCTCCTTATCAACGGGAATTGAATGTTATTTGAATAATTCAAATCGGTTGATCAGTGTGCCCCAAAACGTCGATAAAAAATTGTATCTGCTAGATACAACCATCTATTTTTTCTGAGGTATGCCAAAATGTTCAGAAATCTTTAAAACGATTCTTTATTATTACAATAACTTTCTTTAATAATTTCATATACAGGGAAGTTAATAATTTCTTATACATATTAGAAATGAGAACAAAACACGAAGTACAAAATACATTTTCAAATATGTATAATATCACAAACTTTATCACATTTTATTACAACAATTAAAATTAGTAGAGAAGTGTTTATGAATGCAATAATTATTTTACATAATAAAAAGTATTATAATTTTATAATTATAAGTAACTAAGACAAAGTACTTACAATGGAATGACAAATTTACAAGAAATGATTAATATTAATTATAGAATGACAAACAATAAAAACTATACAAAAATAGTGTAGAATGGTAAATTTATAAAGACTGACTAATAATAATTACTTAACGACTAACAATATTATATTAAAAAAAATAAAAACTAAGAAGATTAAAGCGTAGGAGTACTGACAATGGAATAACAAAATTAGAAGGAATGACAAATAATGCAAAAATTCAAAAAGTTAAAAAGAACAAATAACTTGTTAAAAAAAGCTTGCCAAATATTTCACAAACAAGAAATTGTAAGAACATAAAATGTATATATTGACATCAAAATTGAGAGAAAACAAAATTCCTAGGATTAAAATTCATTTACGAGACCTTTTTCTATATTAACTCTGCATTTAGTATAGTTATTTTGCTATCTAATCAATCATTAATAAAGTTGCTTTTAACAAAATCTTTGAATAGTTTCTATATGAGTGCTTTTTAAACATTACATTCAACCATGTTATGATCATGATGAAAACATTATCATCAAAATTGCCATAATAGATGAAAAAGTATCAACATTGTGTTTACAATGAACAGAATAGAGTTTTATGCACATGCAATTGTTCATGAATCAAAAGAAAAAAGGAACGTTTTTGATTTCCAAAGTCAAGTAAATATATCCTGAATTTAAACACTATATTGGGATGCTGCTCAAGTTATTTAGAGAAGAATATTATAAAACTAACCCTCAATGGAACAACATTGAAATATTAAGCATGATATAGATCGCTTTATAAGTCTTCACATTTGTTTATGCAATAAATAATCTTATTAAATACAACATTAAACTTATATCAACCATTTTCATCAAACAAAAATAAAAGTATGAATACCACCAAGATGCGAAGTAAAAATCTATGATTTAATAGTGTCAATGAAAGAGTGGCATATTCAATGCAGTCCATAAAAGAATAAAAAATAAAAGAATATAAAATAAAATAAATAAAAATAACTTAAATTATAAACAATACAACAACATAAAAGAACAATAAATTAAGATGAATAAAAAAAAACTAAAAAAAAAATCTGCCTTTAAGTTGCTTTCAACAATTTATTAAATCAAGAATTGATATAGAAATTACACAGACCACACCCAGCAAGTAACAGGCTGTAAAAGTTGAAATATTTATTAAATGCATTATACTAATACATCATAGTATCTGGAGGAAAACTGTAATCAATTCTAAATAAATTAGAAAAACATGTCTTGCAAAATAAAAATGAGAGCCATAAAAAATTTAAAATAATAATGAAAATATGAATTAATGAATGTTTACCAGGAAAATATTAAATAAAAACGAGAGCAATAAAAAATTGGAAACAATTATGATGGGAATGCAAATTAACGAATATTTACCGGAAAAATATTTGAATTTTTGTGCTTCAGGCGAACACTGTTAGATCTGATACTTTTTTTACATTTGGCTAAAGCCATTTTCTTTACTGGGTCCTGCTCATTTTTATTTATATATTTTCCTGTGAGATACCTATTCACAGTTCTATACCAAGTGTTAATGAAAAATAATATAAATGAATCTAAAAGGAATTGTTTTAAATTATGCTTTTGGCAAAGAAAATTAAAATTATTTAATACATGTTTTTCTAATAATATTTGAAACTTCATCTTCAGATTATCCTCAATACATAAATATTTAATAAAATGATCTAGTACTTGACTGCATTTAATAAATAGATCAAAAAATACAGTTCCTGGGACCAAAAACGAATGACCTGTGTAATCTCTAGATGCAATCCAAGAAGCTTCATTCTTGTCAATTGGATCTGCTAATAGTTCAGATGTACAAACATGGCAGTCACCAACATATCCGATAAGTTTCTTAGTACAATATCCTGCAACATAAGCGTTAGCAGGTTTACTGTACAATGACATGTCCTGGAAATGAAACGGTTCTGAGTCAATAGACATATTGATTAGAGAGTCAGTTTCCAAGACATCTTCATTATTCGAAAACACTCGAAATGTGGCAAGTAACCCGGTTGTATCATCAATCTCACAATTAGCAGATGGTAAATGACGAGATGATAAATTGTTGACTAGCAACGTTCTAAAGGCAGACACAAATGAGTAACAACTTGGATTATTATTCAAAGCCCCTTGATTCCTTATGCAATCAAAAAAATTCTCCAAGGGATCTTGGTTAAAATTTCTGGTACATAAGTAACTAAAACCCTGAATTAATTTTAATTTATGCCAAATATAACTCAAACCCTCTATCGTTTTAATCCAGTACTTAATGCAAGGAGGCTTTGTTAAAACTTTAAGTAAACCCTTGGTTTTTATGAACTGCATTGAATTCAAAACTCTTTTGGCTTCATGCCAAAATGTAGTGTGCACTGACTTATTCGAAATTGCACATCGAAATTGATTACTATTCAATGGCAATTTTGATAATCCATTGACACTATCAAATAAGTAGTCCATGAACATCAAAAATTCTCCAGTACCAAATGAAGTAACACTTCCACCTGCTACTTGGTAACGAGAGTTTTGAAGTCCACGTGCTACTCGCTGAGAAAATACTTGCGCAGCAAGACTGACCTTCATATGTTTTATTTTTGTTTGATCAAGGTGGTTTTCAGTCAATGTAGGACAACGACGAAACAAGCTTGAACTTCCATCATAATTATAAAAATGTATGATGTCTTTCCAAGATGCTTCATATTTGTTTCCATTTAAACCTACAAATTTAACATTGTACTTAGCAAAATTATTCCTCATGCATTTTAACAAATGCGAAGGATTATATAAAGGAACTACCTCATGGCCATCAATTTCAAAAAACAGTTTATTCGAGTGAAGGTTTTTTGTTTTATAAAACTCTTCTGTATCCTTTAATAGCTTATTAACCGCTTTGCAATTTGCTGCATTTTGGTTGCAAACTGTGGCAATAACTTTTAAACCGATACTAAATAACTTTTTTGCAACATCAACAATCAGAGATTTTAAATCAGAACTATTTACCCTACCTTCGGAAAAGTAAAAAGCAACGGGTTGCTTCCAACGATACTTTATTCCTTTTATCATGAAAACAAGTGCATGATCTGCAAATAAACTTTTTCTGCCATTTGCCAACTCTACAAAACCTACAATGTGATCCTTTTTTCGATCATATGACAATTCTGAAGATAGTGATATTTCATCAAACATCAAAACACAGTATTTGCTACTCTCATACTTTTTACGAGAAATAGCTGAACCTAATGTTTTAAATAGACATTCATTTATACCGCTATACAAAGGTATGTCTGAAAGCAACTTTCTCAATGTTTGAGGAGACGGCAAAATAAATATTTGTCTCCAAAAATAGTAAGCCTTTGGAGACTTTTTATACAAAGTTAAAGCAAGAATTTTGTCCTCGTTTGTAAATTTTCTTCCTTTCGGTATTTTAGTTTGGTCTCTTAATCGAGACAATATAAAATTTCTTGCCCTTACATTTAATGTTTCTGGAATACTTCCAAACTTTTCAGAACATTGTATACTCTGTTGCAATTTATCCCTTGAATTATTGCATTGTTTGTTAATCCTTCTTACCTCCCGAATCAACATTTTTGATATATTACATCTTTTGGGTGTTAAGGCACTCCTACGCTTAATCACAGCATTCTGCACCACTTTGCAGCTACCCCCTGCAGAACATAATAACATGTTGTAATACCATATTTGATTAATTATTATTGCTGCAATGATTATAAAATAATACCTTTGCTGGAAACTGGTGCCGGAATATGTGCCTGCTTTAACCCACATTTGACAATTTTAGTGTTTCTGCTTTGGAGGATTTTAGGTCTCCATCTACTAACTAAAAACATAAAATTCATTTATCAGTAACTTTCTGGAGATAGTATTGAAGTATTTAGAGTTATAATTACTTGGCCTGGTCCTTGGAGTTGCTGATTGTTCAGCAGAACATTCTCCAGTGACATGAGAGTTATTTTCTAATTGCTGTGAAGGAGATACTTCTGATTTGTTCATTTCTATAAATGTTTGAAAATCTAAAAGAAAACATTATATAAATTATTAGTAAAAATATAGAATACTTGATTTAAAGACATTATCTTCTTGATAAATTATAGTACGTAGTCCTGTTCGTAGTTATATTTATACACAAAAACATTAATAAACGGATCCCAAGTGTTAGGGGCCGTTCAAGTATTACGTAAGCTTGGGTTGACATGGGAGGCAGGAGAGTCTGGATGATGATTACGTCATAGGTAGTATTTTTATTTTTTTACATTAATTGCGAAATGTTTACATAAGCATGGGGGTAGGGGGTAAGAGCTTTGCTTACTTTTGCTGACAAGGGGGATGGGTGGGGTAGATAATTGTAATAAATCTGCTTACGTAATACTTGAACGATCCCTTACTAGAAACTCAAAATATCAACTTTTTTGAAATGTTAATATGAAAATGCACTTTTTTGTGTTGTAGCACTCTTTTTTTGCAAATCATATTGTATAATTATATACTTATTGGTATTTATAAAACATTTTCTAGGTTCTATTATTTTTTATTCATGTTATTCAAATTCAAAATCTAAATTTGGTATCGATCAAAGGGATAGTTTGTCGAATAATTGGTTATAATTAGAATTGGATATAATTAGTTTGATTTTTATAATATAATTAATATTTGCTTAAAGTCAAATTGGACCTTTGTGCCTCCCCTGCTCTACATATATACATTTTATTAAATTTGCTTTAATTCATCAAATGTTACTTGAAACTTTTCAAAAAGGTCAAAGAAGAAATACTTAATTCATTTTCTATCTCTCCTCGCAGAAATTTGAAATTTTTTTATAAGCTCAGTAGTATTATTTACAATTATACACAAAATCCAGAATCCAAAAAAAATCTGAAAAACTTGAAACAAAATCAATAAGTCGAAAGACCAAAAAAGACTTGGAATTGGATTATACCATGTTTTCTATAGAAAGTATAAAACTAGAATTATAAAATTTCCAGCTTGATTGTATTAACAAAATATAGACAAACTAATAGGGTTTGTAATACCTCATTTTATATAGCATTCAAACAACACATCCTTATACACTTAAAGTATTAATATTTTTGATTCTCTAGAAATTGTTTAGAATATACCTTACTTAGCAAAACAGCGTTTGCCGGGTCAGCTAGTTATTATATAAATTTTCAGAAAAAATATAGAATACTTGATTTAAAGACAACATCATCTTATATATAAAAATGGATCGCAAAATGTGTTGGTAAGCGCATAACTCAGCAACGCCTGGACCAATTTGGCCAATTCTTTTTTTAAAATGTTCGTTGAAGTCCAAGGATGGTTCTTACGGCGAGAAAAATTCGGAAAATTACCGGAAAAATCCTAAAAACAGCCTTTTCTTTTTCTCATACAAACGTTTTCTAACTAAAACGTAGAATCAATTTGAGCTTTGGTGAATTAGAGAATTTATGAAGGTAAATTGGTGGATAGGTAAATTAGAGGATATGTAAAATGGTAGATAGACGAATATGTAGATAAATAAATAGGTGGGCAGATTAATTGCTTGATATTTAGAACAGGATGACAGGAAAATTTGTAGGCCGGTGAAATGGTAGATAGTTAAACAGGTTGATAGATAAATTAGTAGACAAATTGTTAAACAGGCAAATTTTTGAAGAGGTTAATTGATAGACATTTAGAACAAAATGACAGGTAAATTGGAAAGTAGGTAAATTGGTTGAAAGGTAAAATGGTGCATTCATAAACAGGTTGATAGGTAAATGGGTTGACAAGTAAATTCGTAAGCCGGTAAAATGGTAGATTGAATAACAAGTTGATAGGTAATTTCAAAGGCATATTGTTGAGTAGATAAATTGTTGAATAGATAGTAGTAACGTTAAATTCAATGTAACAAATACACATCTTTGTTCAACTTTTTAATTTCACGGCAAAGCGTGAATGGGTACAGCTAGTTTAAAATAAATATCTAAACAACTTGTATTTAGTTACCTGAGGTAGGATTACTATTCTTTGACTGATGAATCGACAATAATATAAGGTCTTCAAAATCTATCCGTCGACAAATTTATATATAAATGTTATTATTATCATGAGACGATAATTTCCCCCTAAGTAATGATCGCCGGTGAATCCTATAAATGCCAAGCAAAATATGAATTCAGTGTTTTCATTAAAAATCATTCATATACAGTAGAACCTCGATTAACCGGACTAATTGTTGTTGATAGGCATTTGGATAATCAAAAATCCGGATACTCCAATGTATGAAGAATAATGATGTGTATTTATCAAAAATAACAAATACATACATAGATATCAACAAAAATCAATGTTGAATAAGAAATTAACATTTGCTTATGTATGTACATATATATTTTCTTGGATTATTTTACATACATATACTAAACTGCAGCATAAATCGTGCAAAAATTCGAATTGTAGGTATGATGTCCTCATAATCGAGGTTCTACTGTATTCATATATTATAGAACTAACCTGTCAAATCTTAGGATCGGTAGGGTATTAAATTTCACTTGTATTATCTTGTCTTTGAATTTACTTTGAATCGTAGACCTTATAATGCATCTATATCTTGGTCTTGATTTCGTATTAATGTCACGAAAATATAAACATCAATCGACGTAAAATTATGGCGTGCTATTAGATATGATTTTTAGTCACAATTTTGATAATAAATCAAAAGCGGATTCTAATAAAAGTTTCTATCATAATCCGATAGACTCGTTTTTATTTTGAAAAACAGCATAAAACTTTATTTAATAAAGTGTGAAATGTTTGAAGACCCGAATATACACGCGTTCCTAGCAAATTGCAATACAATTCATTCACGTTTCCTTCTCCTTCCCCTACTTTAATGTTCATAGTGCTAGTTAAAGGGTCCTAAGGTCCTACCAACCTACCAAAGACCCATAGGCATAGACCATAGATAAGTAAACATAAGACCCATAGACATAGACCTTCTGCCCCAGAGCGTGACTGCAGCGCCCATGCAGCGCCGTAATAAATATGAACTAATTATGGCTATCAGTGTGTGGTTTTCATGGGTTTCATATGTTTGTTAAACAAAAAAGATATTAAATAATTGTTATAAATAATAATAAACAAGATACAGTAATAATGTGAACGCTGAATGTTTATTGAAATTATTAAATTTACTTCAACGTTCTTAAAACATAATTAAGTATAATGATTAATTAAATAAAGAAATGCAGTAAACATTTTTAAGGTTAAGTGCCTCAAAGTTTATGTCATAATCTTGGAATAGTTCTTAATAAAAGCAATATAATAATGATAAAAATATTTTATCAATAGAATAAGTAAATAATAAATTAATTTACTCACTTTTTTATTATTTTTGGTCAAACTAAAGACTTACAATAGACATTATTATAAAGACATGATTTGATTCCATCATCCATCAAATAAAATTGCAGGAAAAAAAAACTACATTAACTTTTCGAGGCTTGTAAATTGAAGGAAATATTGTTGGCAAGTAGGTAGGACTCAATACCTCGTCCGATTTTTTTCCTCTAATAAAATGTTCACTGCAAATGCGATAATAGGGCTTGGAAACCCACGGCGGTGATCCCTCAACACTACAAATATATATTTTGCATTATTTCAGCATTGTATTAATTAAACTGTTTGCAAAATAAGCATTTTAGCGCTATGTGATAACTTTTATTTTTCTTTTAATCATAAAATTACAATTATTATACAATAAAATGTAATTAATATATAGATAATAGTTATACATAATCAATATACAATAATTAGTAAGTATACAGTAAGCATTAAATTTTGATAATATAACAATTCATTGACTTATAATTTTTCTTTTTGCTAAACATAACAATTTTACAACTATTTATAATACTCCGAATTATACTTTTATAACAATAAGGTTATGATACTTACTTTATTCTTCTAACCGCAGCGATCCACTTTTCTCGTTGATTTTCTTCCCACTTAGCTGTAGAAAATGAATAGAATTTGCAGTCACTTTTTCTGCCGGTATTTCTACAACCCACTACACAACAGCTTTGGTGGCTCATTTTTAATTATCTTATTTAAATTTGAAATAAACAAATATTTTATGTGTTTTTGTTTAAAATTTCGGTTATAATAGCTACATTTAATGCTCAAAGTAGCCACTACGAACGCTTTGGCCTATTTGACTTCCCCTTCCATGCCTTCGCACATAGCCATTGGAAAGCATGGAAGGGAAACTTAAATTGACTGAAGCGTTCGTAGTGGTCATTTTGAGCGCTACGAAAGACTAGTATAACCGAAATAGTAAACAAATACGCCTGAAATATTATTTTATTTCTAATTTAAATAAATTAAATAAAAATAAGACACCGAAGTTGATTGTAAAACCAACAGTAGGAAAAGCGAGTGTATATTATATAAATTTCCTACGGCCAAATGGAAATTAAATCAACGTTAACATTGATCATAACCTTATTATTATGAAAAAAAAAACATTTCGGAGTATTATAAATTGTTGTAAAATTGTTATGTTTAGAAAAAAGAAAATTTTGAGGTCAATAAATTGTTATAATAACAAAATTTAATGGTTAAAAACAAAAAAAAATATTTTGCAAAAAGTTTAAAGAATACAAGGCTAAAATATTGAATAATATAAATTTATTATATTAAATCGGTTCAATCAATTCCAATTATTCAAGAAAGATTCGATTCTTATTAATAAGAAGACGTGCTGATTAATTTTTGACATAGGCAGGTCTAGCCGTTTCGAAGATACGGGGCAAAAAGTGCCAAAAACGGTAACTCAATTTTATCTTGTATTGACAAGATAAAGAACTGATTAAATTTTTGGGAAGGCAGGTCTAGTGGTTTCGGAGATATAGTAAAAAAGTAAAAAAAAACATTTTGAAGTCAAAAACGATCATTAGACATATTCACATCAAATTATCAGATATTTTAATATTGTGTATTAATTTTGTTTACATTTCTATGAGTTTCGTAACATCGTTTATCCGTTAGACGGCTTCGATATTGTCTCTATGCTTTGAAAAGTTCAAAATTTCTAAAATAGTTAAAACTAAAAAAGACACTTTTTTGCAAAAGTTTTTTTCCAAAAAAAACATATATTTTTTTCAAAAATTAAAAATCTTTCAAAAATATAATTTTTTCAAAGTTTAAAACATATTTAATCTTTTTTTAAAAGTTTAATTTTTGGTACGGAAAGTTTCAGCAATTTACCTTAAGGCACGATGCCATACACCACTAGTTTTTATTTTAAAAATAGCAAATAAACTTTATTTAATTTTAACTTTAATTTAAAGTGTACTAAAAAGTTGAAGATCCAAATATTCATGCATTCGGGCAACACCAAAATACAGCTGTTCTGCTGTTCAGGTGTCAGAGATTTGTTGTGCGGTTATACTAGATAACAGGTCGAGTTAAAAAAATTGTTGGTGATGGTTGTGTAAATAATAATTGAAGTTGTTAATTGTTGTTATTATTATTGTGATTGTGCAGATATTTGTTTTAATGTGTGTTAAAGTGCTAGACGTAACTTTCAATCAAAGTAAGTAATTTTAAACTGATTATAACTTTATATTTGGGTAACAAATGTCAAAAATGATACATTTTAAAATTATAAATTTTTGATAAATTTTTCATAAAATGTAATAAAGTATTTCATTCCCAAAATACTTCAGCAAAATACGTGCATTGAAAGAATTTGTGTATTTATTTTTGAGGTTATGTTCCAATGTCGCTGACCTATTTATACTGTCTTTTAGTTAATCTTTACATAAAGTAGCAATTGTTCCAAATTTCGCTATCGACAAATTTGATTACATTTGGATAATTATATAACGATGTTAGTTTCAATAAACAAATACTTTTATGCAAAATTTATTGCTATAATTCCATTATGTTGTGACAGGCGCATCGTAAACGCCTAGTACTTTCTACAATGGACTCTTGAATATGACATTTCTGTATTATATGGCACTTATATAAATTAAAAGATTGTTTTTTTCTTATATTCATTTTGTAAATTATGTTTAAGGGGGTATACAAGTGAATTTTAGGTCATTTTTAAATCATCGTGCACAAAGGCAATAAATTTATATACTATTATCTTTTTTATAATTTCTTTATCAACTTTACAAAAGTACAGAAAAAAATGAAACAAACTAGTGGTGTATGGCATCGTGCCTTAAGGCAAATTGCAGAAACATCCCGTACCAAAAATTAAATTTTTAAAAAAGATTAAATGTGTTTTAAACTTTGAAAAAATTAGATTTTTGAGAAATTTTAAATTCTTGAAAAAAAAAAATACTTTTTTGGAAAATAAACTTTTGGAAAAAATGTTTTTTTTTTTAGTTTGAAGTATTTTGGAAATTTTGAACTTTTTCTTTAAAGCATCGCACTGCTTTACCTGCATAGAGAAGTGATATCGAAGCGCGTAAGCGCCGCGTCGCCGTCTAACGGATAAACGATATTACGAAACCCATAGAAATATAAACAAAATTGATGCACATTATTAAATTCTCCATACAATATCTGATAAATTGATGTGCATATGTCTAATGATCATTTTTGACCTCAAAATGGCATTTTCTTTTAGTTTTTTTTACTAGATCCCCGAAACCGCTAGATCTGCCTTCCCAAAAATTTAATGAGTTCTTCATCTTGTCAATACAAGTAAAATGTTTTTTGAATTATTAACATCGGACGCTCCGTTCTCTTAAAACTGAGTTACCGCTTTTGGCACTTTTTGCCCCGTATCTTCGAAACGGCTAGACCTGCCTATGCAAAAACTAATAATGTTTATTGAATAATTGAAATCAATTGAACCGTGTTCCCGATATCGTCGACGAAAAATTGTATCCGCGCACACAAACACACATACACACACACTACATCCATTTTTTAAGGTATGCCAAAATGTTCAGAAAGCTCTGAAACGTAAAGATATATAAACATTTTCATTTGCGATTTTTTTGCAATTACTATAACTTGCCTTACGGGAAGTTAAAACTAGTGGTGTATTGCGTCGTGCCTTGGCAAATTGCTGGAACTTCTCGTACCGTGATGAAATATTTGAAAAATATTAAATGGGACCAAATATATTATTATAAAAAATTATTAAATGTTTTTAAATATATTACTATGAATACTGTAACCTTCATTATTCGTATTTTATAGACAAAATGCAAGAGCTTATAAATTGGACGATGACGTTTATATAAGTTTACATGAAAAGTAAATTAGCAGAACTTATATATATATATGTATTGCATTAATAGGCTATATTTTCTCTATGGCCTATTTCTTCCAAAGTTTTTTGGTTTCAGATGGTTTGATCATTTATGTTTTTCTAAATAGGTTTCTCAAAGAAAATAGTTCTTATTTTAACAATCGTTCATTGGGTAGGTTCTGTGTAAATTTAAATTTTTAATTTTTAATATTTTGTTCTTTATGAGTATGCTTACATTATATTTATTCATCCAATATGTTATTTTGTTGTGATTCTGAATTGAATGAGACCAAATTTGGAAAAAGTTTGTATGTGTTAATGTGTGTGATCCGAATTTTGGCCTTTTATCAATAACGATTACAAACATTTAAAAGCCATTCCATGTAACTCGATGAGGACTATCGTTAGTCAGATTTACGCCGAGACGTTTCTTTGGGATTAGTAGAAAAGTAACTAGTGGTGTATGGCACCCTGCTTTAAGGCAAATTGCTGGAACTTTCAGTAACAAAAATTAATTTTTTTTATAAAAGATTAAATATTTTTTTAAAACTTTGAAGAAATTTAGATTTTTGAGAAATTTCAAATTTTTGAGAAAAATTTAATCTGTGGAAAAATTTTTTTTTGGAAATATTATATATTTTTTCATTTTGAAATATTTTGGAAATTTTGAACTTTTTTTCAAAGCAATCGCACAGCTTTAGCTGCATAGAGACGAGAAATAGAAGCGCCGCGTCGCCGTTTAAAGAACAAACCACATATAGAAATGTAAAGAAAATTGAAACACATTGTTAAAATCTTCATAAAATATCTGTTAATGTGCATATATCTAATGATCATTTTTGACCGCCAAATGGCATTTTTTTTACTTTTTTACTAGATCTTCGAAAGCCCTAGATCTGCCTTTCAAAAATTTAATCAGTTTTTCATCTTGCCAATACAAGTAAATTGTTTTTTGAATTATTAAATTCGGACGCTCCGTTCTCTTAAAGACTGAGTTACCGTTTTCTGCACTTTTTGCCCCGTATCTTCGAAACGGCTACACCTGCTTTTGCCAAAAATTAATCAGCACGTCTCCTTATTAATACGAATCGAATGTTTTTTGAATAATTGAAGTCGGTTGAACCGTGTTCCCGAAATTATCGACCGAAATTTGTATTCGCACACACACACACACACATATATTCATTTTTTCTAAGGTATTCCAAAATGTTTAGGAACCTTATCATTTTCGATTTTTTTTGCGATTACTATATCTTACCCTTAAAAAAATTACTTCGTCCACATTTTTAGCCCACAATTGTGAATTGATTTCAAAAGTTCAAAAAAAAAGAAAGAAAGATATTGGTTGGGAATCGTACTGATTAGTTTTTGGCGAAAATTGGCCGGGCCGTTAAAACGCTTATCATTGTTTGACATTGAAAATATTTGAAATAAGATCTAGAAATAAAATAATTTAAATATTTTTCTGTTTTTTTTTTTGCTGATTTTTTAACACTTCAAGCTACTTACTCATAGCTACCTTGCTACTTTATATAGAAAAATATTTGAATTATTTTATTTCTAGATCTTATTCGCTTAATTTAACATTGAAAATATTTATTTATTAGAGAGAATGTGGTCAAGTTCAAAGTGCTGTCATATACGGAGAGATTTGATACTACGGCGAGAGCAGCAAAGACTTTGAGGCGGCCGTACTCTCAAACTATCAATTTTACAAAAAAACGGTTTTCTAAAGAATTGTAGGAAATTTTATCTAGTTTAATTCGTACATAGATACTTTTATCGTAGAATCAGCCAGAAAGGAGATATTTTAAAAAAGCTGTTGTTTGACGCCATTTTTCCAATATAGCGGCAACTTGCCGTTCAAATTTGAGGTGGAAAAGTTTATTTTCGTAAAGAGCACCTCGAAATCTAGCATTATTCTTGCACGGCGAAAAATGATAATTTAAACGATCGCTGTTTTAAAAAACATCTTCTATGTAATATCACTCCTCTATGTGTATCATGTCACGCTTTTTGTGATTTTTAATATGATTCTGTATTTTGATTCACACAACATTTGCAGTGAATGCTAATTTACCAGAAGTGAGATAGACAAGGGCGAACTCTATATCGTCACCAAAGTGTAAATTAAATTGAATTTATATCTCCCTCAAAATAGCAAATACTAAAGAGAAGTTGAATTGTAAACATAATGTAAAAACGAGCATGGGGAAATGTTTGAGTGCAAGCTCGAAAGATTTTTACGGTTTCCAAAAAGCTTGTTGATGAGTTGAAATCATCACTGTTACATCGTTATTCTTCCTTTAGATTGAAATAAGCGTTTATTTTTTTGTAAATGCTTCATATTCTTATATCATTCTATGGAATGCTACAACGAGCTTTATCTTTTATATATTCATAAATAATATGATTTTGTCAACTTTCTATCCAAGAAATGAACATAACCTAAGTGGTAGCAATTCGAATATATGTACAGACAGATAAAAATTGACTGAAAAAATAAAGAAAAGTCTGTAGGGCAGTCAACCCCTAACATTTGGTTTAAATCAAAATATGCGTAAACCTGTCCGGGGATATACCTAACAGTTTCCTAAATTTTCACGGTGATTGGATGCAAGGTTTATGAATCCATAATAATTCACCGTCAGATATACATCTATTTATATAATATATATATATATATATATATATATATATATATATATATATATACTAGCTGTACTCATTCGCGCTTCGCCGTGTTTTACTTTCAATTAAAAATTTGAACCAAAATGCATATTTGTTATATCTAGTCCTGTTCACCCGTTTACCTGTTAACCTGTTTGTCAGTCTACCAATTTACCTGTCTACCAATTTACCTGCCAGCCTGTTTATCAATCCACCATTTTACCTGGCAACCAATTTACCTGTTTACCAATGCATCTGTCATCCGGTTCTACATGTCTATATATTAGTCTATCTACCAGTTGTCATATCGTTCATTTTATTTATCTTCGAATTTACCTGTCCACCATTTTATCCATATCTACCAATTTATCTATCTACACTTTCATCTGTCTAAATATGTATCTATCCCCCCGTTGAACTATTGATCTGTTTACCTGTTTACCTGTGTGCCAGTTTACGTGTCTATCAGTCTGCTAGTCTACCAATTGTCAATTAATTAAAAACGATATAAGTAGTGGTAAATGGCATCGTGCCTTAAGGCAAATTGCTGGAACTTCCCGTACCGTAACGAAATGTTCGAGGAATATTAAATGTTTTCAAATAGATTATTATAAATACTGTAACATTGTCTAATATTTATAAGAAGTAGTGGTTGATGGCATCTTGCCTTAAGGCAAATTGCTTGAACTTATCAGAATTAAATATTCGAGCTAAAAAAATTAATAATCAATAAATATTGATCAATAATTAACAATTGTTTTAAATATTTCCAAAGATATAATTACTATATATGTTATATAATATATAGTGTCTAACTCAAAACACTTGAATGAATCCAACTGAAGATATATTTCTTACGATTGCAAGAACGCATGTGAAATGTATACATTTTTAAACTGATGTAAATTTGTACATTGAAAATATTTGAAGCATTGTTTGACATTAAAAACAAATGAAGACTGTCATCTGCCAAACATTTTAATTCACCTAAGCCTAAGACAATATTAAAATATAATATATTTATGATTATGAATAAGAAAAATGTAATGTTTACATTATTATTGCCGAAAAGCAGCTGAGATGTGCCAAAAATTGAAATAATATATTTTATATTTTTGGCAGAAGAATAGTCTGCGCATGCGTTTGACGGTTGTGGACTGTCCACTGTGTTGAGTGATTGCACATCAAACATAGCTTACATAATTCAATTTGACAAATTATTATTTTCCAACTAATGCAGTCGTGTTTTGCCTTACTTTACTAAATCAAATTACAAAAAAATACTCATTCAAAAAATTATTTACCAGTTTCAATATATCGAAAATTCATATATTTGGCGTTGGATACGGAATATTTACTAAAGTCAATAGAGCGTTTTGAGTCTGATTTTTTTACTGTGCTCCAATTTGTATGAAATTTTGGAATTAGGTTCATCTTACTATCAAGTTCGAAAGTGAAAATAATTTAGACTCCTTTGCCACTTCCCGGAGGAATGACAACTCTTCTCAGTAGTGTAATTTTCCTTTTTCAAAATAATGTCGAATATTGATAAAAGAACTAATTTTAAGAGGAAAATGTATAATAATGTTTTTCCAAAAACCAATACTTTTCGAGTTACTGGCTACTGAAAATTCGTTTCTTTTGTCGTTTTCTATCGCACATATCTCCAATAATATACATTTTAAAGAGAATCATGTAACTAGCTGTAAGTGGAATTCTGTCTTAAGGCAATTAAGGCATCGTGCCTTAAGGCAAATTGCTGGAACTTCCCGTACCAAAAATTTTTATTTTTTTAAAAACGATTAACATTTTTGAAAAAAAATTACTTCGAAAAAATAAGATTTTTGACAAACAATTAGACATAAAATTACTTATTTTTGAAAAAAAAAAATTTTTTTTAATTTTTTTTTAAATTTTTTTTTTATTATTATTATTTTTTTTTTTAAAATGTTTTCTTTATTTTGACATATTTTGAAAGATCTAAACTTTTTTTCAAAGCAATTGTACTGCTTTAACTGCATAAAGGCAAAATATCAAACCGCGTAAGCGTCGCGTCGACGTCTAACGCGTAAACATTGGTACGGAACCCATAGAATGTAAACCAAAATTATACTTATTGTTAAAATCTCTATAAAATATCTGATAATTTGATGGCATAGTCTAATGATCATTTTGACCGCCAAATGCATTTTTTTTTATTTTTCATTAGATCTCCGAAACCGCTATAACTGCCTTTATGAAAATTTGATCGGTTCTTCACCTTGTCAGTACTAGTAAAATGTTTTTTGAATTATTAAAATCGGACAATCCGTTCTGTTAAAAACTTACTTACCGTTTTCGGCACTTTTTGCCCCGTATCTTCGGAACGGCTAGACCTGACTTCGCCAAAAACTAATCAGCACGTCTCCTTATCAATACGAATCGAATGTTTTTTGAATTATTCAAATCGGTTGATCGGTGTTCCCGAAATCGTCGACGAAAATTTGTATCCGCACATACATACACACACGCACACACACACACACACACACATACATCCATTTTTTTAAGGTATGCCAAAATATTCAGAAACCTTTGAAACGTCGAGAAATGCAAAAATTTTCATTTTCGATTTTTTTGCGATTACTATAACTTGCCCTACGGGAAGTTAATGAACAAAATTATATCAATTATAATCTTAATAAATCGGTGTTTTATAACGTATCTTAGGAATAATCGTGATAGATATAAAAAAGCAAAGTCGTTTTTCTATTTCGTTCGAAATTTAATTGTTGCACTTGAAGCTGTCTAGCGGCGAGGTGTTACATTTTATATATTTCATAGGGTGAAAGCTTTACAATGAGTAGTGTTAAGGGCCTGTTTTTTTTTCATTTAAATCAAATAGTTTTATGAGTGCTATTTCCACTAAAATTACAATTAATCGTATTTCATCTATTTCAACAAATTAACTTGTTTCAAGAGATTTCAAAATATCATGCAAATTGGAGCATAGTAAAAAAGTTCACAGGTTATACTATTTTTCCTCTCCATATACTGCACTAATTTCGTTGATTGTAGATAGAATAGTGCACATATGAATAGGATTTGACCAATTTATTCACTTCAAATATGAACTAAAGTCATAATGTATTTCTAATTATTATTAAGAAAAATTTAATTTAGATATTATTATTACTGAAAACAATTAATATATAGTTCGAGATTTTAAAAATTATGGGCAACATTTTTGAAGCAACTATTTTGATACTATATATTAATTCTTTCTGAATTCGTTATACTGCAACTTCCAACACGTACATATTATGCTATAAATCACAAGGGCAGACGATGAATTTTGTGTGACAAAATTGGCAAATCGATGTCTTAGTGGTGAATAAACAAAAAATCATTTATTTATACATCTACATCTACAGGTATGACTAAAAATATTGGTTAACCCTTGGCATTAAAATAAATTGAGCTATTGGACATAAATTTGTTCAATGAATTGTAGTGTTTATTTCTAATATACTATTTCATTGAACATATTTCAATATTTGTTTGTTTGATGGTCTTACATGGAGGATTTGAATGCCACAGTATAATTAAGGAGTCAAGTGTGGGTTCTAAGACTCATCATTTTATTTAAAGCAGTTGTACATTTAAGATCACCCATATTGATGTATATACGTTTCCGTATAGACTGTAGTGTAAAAAACATAATTTTTAACTAATTGGTAAATATCAGTATAGGTTATTAAAAAAATTGGAACTTTTGAATTGTGGAAATGGATGCAGGACATCGTCTGTAGGGTCATCTAGTATATGTAAGAATCATCAAAAATATGACAAAACTAGCTGTAAGTGGAATTCTGTCTTAAGGCAATTAAGGCATCGTGCCTTAAGGCAAATTGCTGGAACTTCCCGTACCAAAAATTATTATTTTTTTAAAAACAATTAACATTTTTGAAAAAAAAAATTACTTTGAAAGAATAAGATTTTTTGAGAAACTATAAATTGACAAAAAATAACTTTTCTTTGAAAAAAAAAAAATTTTTTTTAAAAAAAACATTTTTTTTTTGAAAAAAATTTTTTTTTCTGTATTTTGACATATTGTAGAAGATCTGAAATTTTTTTGAAAGCAATCGTACTGCTTTAACTGCATAGGGACAAAATATAAAGCGCGTAAGCGCCGCGTCGCTGTCTAACGCATAAGCATTGGTACGGAACCCATAGAAATGTTAACAAAATGTATACTTATTGTTAAAATCTCTATAAAATATCTGATAATTTGACTGGCATATGTCTAATGATCATTTTTGACCGCCAAATGGCTCATTTTTTTTACTTTTTCCTCCATATCTCCGAACCGCTAGACCTAACTCATGAAAATTTATCGATTCTTCACCTTGTCAATACAAGTGAAATGTTTTTTGAATTATTCAAATCGGACGCTTCGTTCTCTTAAAAAACTGAGTTACCGTTTTCGGCACTTTTTGCCCGTATCTTCGGAACGGCTAGACCTGCCTTCGCCAAAAACTAATCAGCACGTCTCCTTATCAATACGAATCGAATGTTTTTTGAATTATTCAAATCGGTTGATCCGTGTTCCCGAATCGTCGACGACGAAAAAATTGTATCCGCACATACATACACACACGCACATACATACATACATACATACATACATACAATACATACATACACACACACACACAACACACACACACACACATACATCCATTTTTTCTAAGGTATGCCAAAATGTTCAGAAACCTTTGAAACGTAAAGATATATAAAAATTTTCATTTTCGATTTTTTTGCGATTACTATAACTTGCCCTACGGGAAGTTAATAATGGCACTTTCTCTATGTGTGTGTTTGAAATATTTTGAGATGAATGGTCCCTTAATGGATCTCGCTGTTCATAGCATGATTATTGAATTTTCCCTCCGTTTTCCCCCACTTTGAGCGTACACTTAGCCAAAAGGGATCGTGCCCTACCTTAGAACCTTAGAATGCGTGTGCGAAATAAAGAATTTATGGTGGATTTGTAACATCATTATATACTAACGTAATGTTTGTATACATATTTAAAAACTTATCTAGTAAATAAATCTTACAAAGATTTGTAGATGGATGTAAATAGATTAAGAATTTTGCTTAAAATTAAATAAAATTGGTGTTTTGCTTTGAGGCAAGTTATATGAATACTCCGATGTAAATAATCGATTTAATCAATAAAAAATAAATTAATTTATGAGTGATTAAAAGTATTCCTAATAGATTTATTACACATAATTGAAAACGAACGAACACGTTAACCCGGAGTATTTTCTAAAAGCAAATTTTCACAAATCAATAATTTTTATAATTGAACCAGTTTTTGTAGAACTTTAATGGTTTAGTATGTTCATTAAGACTAAGTACTCTATCGATATACCAAGTAAATTGTCTAATTTCTCAAACTTCGATGAATTTTTAAAATTAAACTACTTGTCGTGAGACCGTAATATTTATGTATTATCGCCAAAAAAAGTTCCATTAAAATTGTCTTAAATTTTTTTTTCAACAGTTAATTATTACAAGGATACGAAGGAGAAGTTTGTTTTCATAAAAAAGCGGATTTGCTAGTTCTATGTTTTTTCGACGTTTCAAGCCATTCTGAATCGAATGAGACCAAATTTGGAAAAAGTATGTGTGTGCGTGTATGTGAACGGATTTTTTTGCCGTAAATCGACGTGTTCTGAAAAACGACTGGACCGATTTCAAACATTTAAAAGCCATTCGAAATTCGTTTCTGAATTTTCTGAAGTTTCGTCGAGAGACGAGGACTATCGTTTGTCAGTTTTGTGTGACGATCGGCCAAGCCGTTTCTTTATCAATAGCAGAAAAGTGAAAAATTTGACGTCCACGTTTTAGCCTGCAATTCTGAATCGATTTTGAAAATCCAAAGACCGTTCGAAAGATATTGGTTGGGAATCATGCTGATTAGTTTTTGGTAGAGATCGGCCGGGCCTTTTTCTTGTAATTAACTATTGAAAAAAAAAATAGGTCGATTTTTATGGAACTTTTTTGGCGATATATATCATGGTCTTATAGAACTTACAGAAATATCACGGTCCTACAAGTAGTTTATTTTAAAAATTCATCAAAGTTTGAGAAAACGAGTAGTTTTTTTTGACGTTTGTTAAAATTAAAATTAGACGATTTACTTGGTATAACGAAAGAGTACTTGGTCTTAAGGGGCACAACTAGTGTAACCGCCTAAAGAAAAGGTGGTTTTTGGAAATTTATATTAAAAAATCTACTTTATCAATCATTTTAAAATTTTAGGAATATATTTATACATGTTTTAAGAATACATAGTAAAATTTTTAAAGAAAAAAAAAATATTTTTTTAGTTTAGCGCGACAAAAAAAAGGCCCTTCACTGCTGCAGTGATTCCGGCCTTCTACGTGGATGAAATTTAAAAAAAAAAATCTCGTTAAAGTAGATAATATTGTCTGTAAAATGAACTACGATAAAGAAAAAAAAATCAAAAACTGACAAAATAACGGCGTTTTTGAAAAAAAAGTCGAATTTTACCCAAAATTTTGGTCGTTTTTGGACTGCCAAAATTCGATTTTTGATCTGATCAATAAACCGATAGATCATTTTACGGAGAACTATATATAGAACAGGTAAAAAAAATTGATAGTGATCGGATCATTTGTTTTTGAGTAATCGCTGCAGCAAATTCGGAAAATGCTGTTTCGAGAAAAACGCTTTTAAATATTAAATAATCTTTAGACTATATACTGTATATATACTCTTTAAATGGCTGTAACTCGAAAACTGTTTAAGATATCGATTTAAAATTTTGGTATGTTATTTTTAAAGGTATAACCTATCGAAATATGAAAAAATTTAAAATTCGATTTTTTGAAAATTTTACACTAGTTGTGCTCCTTAATGAACATACTAAACCATTAAAGTCTGGAAACTGGTTCAATTATAAAAATAGTTGATTTGTGAAAATTTGCTTTTAGAAAATACTCCAAGTTAACGCGTTCGTTCGTTTTCAAATATGTGTAATAAATCCACTCAGAATACTTTTAATCACTAATAAATTAATTTATTTTTTATTGATCAGGTCGATTATTTATACATATTGCGAAGTTCATGTAATTTGCCTCGAGGCAAAATACCAATACCCACTAGTTATTTTAATGATAGCCAAACTTTATTTCCGATATAAATAGTTAAAAAATTTATCTAAATAGCTTAATTTGAATTTTTATTAAAATTGATTGTAATTATTTTTGCATAAATTTTAATATATTTTAACAAATCTAATAAATGGCTCAACGAATATCAAACTAAATATAATATTAACAATTTATTATTATACTTAGCAAACGTGTATAGATTATCCTTATCTTTGGTCTAAGTAGTAGATGCTCCTTCACAATACACTTTACGTACCACCCCTGAGTTTTTATGGATTGCACTCATGATATACACAAGCCTGCAAATGATGTATGGTTTCTGAACTCAACGTTCATTAGGGTCGATCTTACTACTGATGTATTATACATAGGCATGAAGTTGCTCTGTGTATTTTGGCATATAAAGAAAAATGAGTTCTTTTTCATAGTGGACGTAGAAAAACTAATATTTCAGGCGTTTGCTGTTTTTTGTAGGTGCACTTCTCAATATATTTTATGGTATTATATGAAATATAAATTTGTTTTGTATAATAAAAATTATATACTAGTGGGGCTCATGGCATCGTGCCTTAAGGCAAATTGCTGAAACTTCCCGTACCAAAAATTTTTTTTTGAAAAAGTTTTACTTTGAAAAAATTAGATTTTTGAGAAACTATAAATTTTTGACAAATATTTACTTTTTTGAAAAAAAAATACTTTAAAAAATGTTTTCTTTAGTTTGAAATATTTTGGGAATCTTGAACTTTTTTTCAAAGCAATCGTACTGCTTTAACTGCATTGAGACAAAATATCGAAGCGCGTAAGCGCCGCGTTATCGTCTAACAAATCAACATTGGTACGGAACCGATAGGAATGTAAACAAAGTTGATACTTATTGTTAAAATCTGATTATACAAAATTGTTACTTATTGTTAAATTTGATATACATATGTCTAATGATCATTTTTGACCGCCAAATGGCATTTTTTTTTACTTTCTTCACTAGATCTCCGAAAGCGCTAGACCTGCCTTCATAAAAATTTGATCAATTCTTCATCTTGTCAATACAAGTAAAATGTTTGTTGAATTATTAAGGTTTGACGCTCCGTTCTCTTAAAAACTGAGTTACCGTTTTTGGCACTTTTTGCCCCGATTCTTCGGAACGGCTAGACCTGCATATGCCAAAAGCTAATCAGCACGTCTCCTTATCAACAGCAATCGAATGGTTTTTGAATAATTGAAATCGATTGAACCGTGTTCCCGAAATCGTTTACGAAAATTTGTATCCTCACACACACGCACATATACACACATACACACCTCTATAAAAACACACACACACATACATCAATTTTTTCTATGGTATGCCAAAATGTTCAGAAACCTCTGTAACGTAAAGATATATAAAAATTTTCATTTTCGATTTTTTGCGATTTCTATAACTTACCCTACGGGAAGTTAATTAAATATTATATGAAATTTTAATTTTTTTTAATGCGAATCAAATATGCGCAATTAATCATACGCATCGGTTTTATATCCACGGGGCTATTTGTAATGAAAATTTGTATGCTTTGATTTTAAAGGTATATGAAATAAATTTTACCTAGACCTTCACTAAACCTGCGAACTATACGGATTATTATAAGGAAACTAATTCTAACCTTATGTCACGTTTTAATAAAACTAAATTATATATAGTTTAATATTATATTATTAAACTTACTTAAATTAAATTTTACCAAACCTTTAAAACATTGAAAAAAATCATATTGTGTAAAACATTAAAAATTCTAAAATTTTGGAAACAATTCCGTATTTTCGAAATATTAAAAATAACCACTAGTTTCTTTTAACAAATTAACTCTACTATATTGGCATTTTAATATATATAAGTTCAGAGGAAGAACAAATTCATTCTGCTTATAGTACGATTTTTACAAATTGTTAACAACCTTAAATTTTCGGATTGTTCTATAAATACATAATCTGATTTATCGTTTCATTAGTTCTGTTTTAATTTGAATATAATGCTATAATAAAAATTAAAAGCGTCAAATTTTTTATGGCCACATATCTTGTCAGTAATTGAAGAACACCTACAAAATATGCCTGTTCTTTTTCTTTAACTAATTTTAAATTTTGTTTATGGCGTATCACCTTGCGGGAGTATAACTCTAAACTAAAGCATGGCCAATTTTTTCAAACAATTAAATGCAAATGCCATAGCATATATTGGGCAAGTCGCTGGAACTACAAGCACCGTACTTAAATATTTGACGAATAAATTTAATTAATAATCAATAAAAATCGATCAATGAATAATAGTTTAAAAGATTTTTAAAAAGATAAATAGCGTACATTTTATCATCCGTATTTTATAGATTTTATATAAGATCTGGCTGAATGGATTTCCAATGGCTTAACGCGGGAGATACGTTCCATCAAAGTGCAGCGTAATGCAAAACTGCGCTAAAGGAGGCTATATTTACATAGAAATATTGAGGTTAGGGAAAGATGACTAAGAAATTGGTTATGTATTAAATTTAAAAAGTATGTTTCTTAATAAGTAAATCATACTTAGTTAGCCTAGCGTTCCGTATTTTTACTGTTCAGCCTTTTTGTGGCAACGGCATCTAATGTTGTTTGCTTTTTTCTTTCGCGTTTTTCTATTAAAAGTTCATTTTAAACGGATGGAACAGTGATTCCCAAGCTTTTTTGGGCCCCACCCCACCTTGAGGTTTCTAAAAACATTATGTCCCCCATACAATTTTTTTTTGTCAGTTAATATACGCATAGAAAAGTTGCCTGGCCCTAGGATCCGGCGAATATTTTGCTTATATTTGGGCGACGATTTGTTTACAAACATTTATAAACTCAATAGCAAATTTGAAATTATTTATTTCAACTATATAAATGAATAGCTGTCATCACTTAATGTAATAGCGTTTACGGAGATAGATACAGAGGAAAACGTTAAAAAAATGATACTTAGCGGTCATTAGTATATACACATCAAATTTTCAGATAATTTGTAGAGATTTTAATAATGAGTAGTAATTTGTTGCATTTTTTTGAGTTTTGTACAAAAAAAATTATTTTGAAAGATTACTTATATGATTCAAACAAATCTCCCCGACATTTTCGATAATTTGGCTCAACATGATTGATTTGTTTGATTGCGAGATTTACTGGTTAGATTTTGCGAAAGGCAGGTCCAGCCGTTTCGGAGGTACGGAGCTCAAAAAATGCCAAAAAATGGTCATGTGGTTTTTGAGAAACGGGTCATCCGATTAGTCAATGAACAAGAAATTATTAGCTTTTGGGAAAGACAGGTCTAGCAGTTTCTAAAATTAAAAGAAAATTAAACTTTAGATCATTGAACAATATTAATTAAATATTCACCAATAGGTACCAGCAATTTGCCTTAAGGCACCACTAAATTATTGTATAAGGTCTAGTATCTCAGTTGCCTAATAATCAAAAACATAGATGACGGGTTTATCATAACTGTAATCGTATCATATAATGTTATAGGAAAATATAGTTTCTTTCTTCATCTCTATAGTGTGCTATATCACCAGATATAACATTATTACAAACGCTTCTGCGAATACGCATTTTTTTCAACGACCCTCGCAGTTTATGAACCAAACGCGTTAGTAATAAAAAATATTACTGCGTTGGGCTTGTTTTTTATCTAGTGTTTGCCAGTATAGTACACTTAAACGAAAGAAAATGATGAGCCGCTGACGAAACAAATGATACAAGACTAGTTGGTATTGGTATTTTGCCTTGAGGCAAGTTACATAAACTTCCAGATGTGTGTAAATAATCGACTTAATCAATAAAAAATTAAATTAATGTGTGAGTGTATAAGAGTATTCCGAGTAGATTCATTACACATAATTGAAAACGAATGAACACTCTATCTTTATACCAAGTAAATCGTCTAATTTTAATTTTAACAAACGTCATTTTTTTCTCAAACTTTGATGAATTTTTAAAATTAAACTACTTGTCATAAGGCCGTAATATTTCAATAAGTTCTATAAGACCAGGATATATATCGCCAAAAAACAGTTCCATAAAAATCGGCTTAATTTTTTTTTTCTCAACAGTTAATTACAAGAAAACGGCTCGATAGCAACTAAAACTAATCAGTATCATTCCCAAATGATATCTTTCGAACAGTTTTTCATTTTTGAAAATCGGTTCGGTAGTATGAGCTTAAATGTGGACAAAAAGTTTAACACTTTTTTCGTCGCTGCACAAAACTGAGAAAAAATAATCCACATCAAAATACATCGATTGGTTTTAAATTTTTGAAATCGGTTCAGGCGTTTTTGAGCAAACGTCGATGAAAGTTATAATTTTGACAAACGCCAAAAAAACGACACTTATTTTTGCAAACTTTGACGATTTTCTAAAATTAAACGACTTGTTGTTGGACCGTAATATTCTAGTATGATCTATAAACTATGGTATCTATCATAAAAAAAAAATATGAAAATCGTCGAACAAATTTTTTTAAACACCTTATTACAAGAAAACGGCCCGACCAATCTTTACCAAAAACTAATCAGGTCGATTCCCAACCAATATGATTCTAACAGTTTTTCAATTTTCAAAATCGATTCAGAATTGCGGGCTAAAACCTGGACGAAAAATTTTTCACTTTTCTGCGATTTACAAAGAAACGGCTCGACCTCATCGAGATACATTGAATTTCGATTTACGGAAAAAATCTGTTCACACACACACACATACTTTTTCCAAATTTGGTGTCATTCGATTCAGAATGGCTTGAAACGTCGAGAAAATATAAAATAAGCAATTCGGATTTCTTTATGAAAACATAAACTTCTCCTTCGGGAAGTTAAAAACTTAGAAATTTTGTCATAAGTATACTTCACGTGTTTCAATACTAAATCTATTTGGAAGAATCATGCCCAATTATTCTGTAATTTGTTGACTATTGTTAACCATACAAACTCAATTAAAATCAATGCTGAATTATATATATTTGTTGTAAAAATTAAATTGAATTTTGGTACTACATTTATTCTACGTATGTAAAATTCTTCACTCATATTTTCTTTATATTTTTCTCAAAGATACTTTTGATTGAATAGCCAGGAAACATCTATAGTTGAGCGTTTTCTTTAGGTCTTAGACATGCGTTTGACAAGGTTTAAAACACAGGCCTACTGTATAAAATAAAATAATGTTTGATGTAAAAATAAAAAGATGCACGTTATATTATCTGATAAAATCTTATTTACGGAATAGACAATTCTTTAGGGTCGCGGACACCGAGTCAAACGCCATTGAAATATGTTCAGGTATGCCGCAAGAAAGTGTTCTTGCTCCAATATTATTAATCACTGCGAATTTAATAATTTTGATCTTCAATAACCGAAGAACGATTTGTGTTTTGGCGGCTGAAAAGTCTCGAGGATAACTACTGAAAAACACATTTCTTTGAATTTCTTTTTCTTTTTTTCTTCTTTTTCTTATTCAGCATAGTTTTCTTTGAGGATAATGTACCGATTATAGTGAACTTCGAACATTTTGAAATCATTTTTGTAGTACCTAAGTAAGTATGGTTTGTACTTTGCCACAAAATTTGGTGAAAATCTCTTCATTCGGCAAAAAATTTTACAGCGAGCAGCATCCTTGTGAGATCTGAGAATAGGATTTGATCACTGGGAAACAAATCTAAAGAATATAATAAGTAGGGAAGCAATTCGTACCCCTCCAAGTCATGTTTTTGCCACTGTTTTCACGGATTTATAACTTTTGGTGCGTTGTCTTGATGAAGCAGCACTTTTTTCTTTTTCAAATAATGCCGCGTTCCCGATTTTGATGTTCAAATTATTGATTGGCAATAAATCTATGCAAAAGAACCTATTTAGCACCAAGATTTTTCCTAATATTCGCGAAATTGATAGCGGAATCATTATGGATATTAGTGTCAGCTATCTCAGACAATTTGCTTTTCGATTTTCCAAAACGTTTTGGTTCTGCATAGTCAGTGTCCGTGTTGTCTCAATTAAAATCAGCGAATCACTTATAAAGCGATAATTTGGCTGTGATAGTATTTTACCCATCAAAAAGCAATGACAAATCAACACACGAAATTGCTTTGAATCAGCGGTTTTGAAAAACTCACAACTAGCTTCTCTTGAACCTCTGTAACTTGCAATCTAATCGTCGGATTGTCATGAAAATTTGACAGGTTTCATTTAAAGGTTGGTACGTCCTAAAAATCATATGCATTTTTTGTTAGTAGAGCCACCTGTGTGTCAGCCTCGGGACTTTTTAGCGATGTAATAGATCAAATTTTCAAAATATACGATTTGCTTCTCAATAGGAAATCAGAACTTTCGGCCAACAATAATCTGCTAATAAAAGAAACTCTAATTAAGCCCGTGTGTATTGAGGCTTCAACTTTGGGACACTGCCAAAAATATCAAGTTGAACATCATTCAACACGCTCAATACAAAATCCTGAGACAAATCATTAACGCTCCATGTTATACATCAACATGCATCACACATCAAGTCACCAAGATGCTCACCAATAGTGAACAAACTGCATTTGCTGCTTCCAATTACAAAAACAGAATCGACGTTCATAGCTGGCCAATGAGTTAGTTAGTTAATCAGCAAAATTTACCCCGTAAACCAGTTTACCAGACTAAAACGCAAATTACCCAATGAGACCATGCGATTTTTTTGTATTTATTTGCCATTATATTAGTTTTCTTTTGTTTTTATACTCCTAGTATATTTTTCGCTCGGCCTATTCGAACTAGGAAAATTCGCAACACAGAATATAAAAAATATTTGTTTGAAAATGAAAAATTTAATTAACAAAAGCTCAGTAACAACTATTTTCAGTCAAATTTTAAAACAATATAAAAATCAATAAATATTTGAACATATTTAATGATATATAATAAATATTAGAACTGGATATATGTCTTCATTCAACAAGTTCTAAAACATCGTGCAATTTAAACAGTTTACAAATAATTTCTAAATATTGCGTAAAGACTTAGAAATTAGTGTAGACGTTACGTACCTACCGTCAACCAAAACAACGTTGCCGTAACTCCCGCTCGACATAACAAAAATAAAATTAACAAAAAATCACAAGATTGGACAACAATTCGTTTAAAAAAAAAACAAAAACGTGATAAAGCCTATGATACGTCGCGCTCAAATAAAACAACATCTGCTGATTACTGGCTAAACCAGACGCCAACAAAAAATTATTATGACGTATTAGCAAAAATCCTGACACACACTTCTGTCTAAGGCTTCCTATACTTATTAATTGAAAATTATCCAAGAAAAGCTCAATATTCGATTATTTAATGTGTTTTTTTTATTTTTTTTATTCAACAATATATTTACAACTGTCCTACATAGACATTAAGTAAATCTTTTGGCAATTATATATAAAAAATGACATTGATATTTAAATAGTGAAAAATACACAGCTGCATTTTTCTTTATAAGAAGTAATGTATATTAACGAGTAATTATAAGCTAATTAAATCATTAAATATTTTCCTTTTGAGTTTTCGTGTCGTTTTTGTGGATAGCAGTTTGTTGGCCAACTCGTTTGGATATTCTTCGAGTCTGTTTTTGTGATTAACAGCGAATCTTTTCATCATGTATCAGTCAGGTGGAAGTATATTCTGGGGCGCCTAGAGCGAACCTAAGAACTTTGCTCTGAAACCTTTGAACGATGTTAGCATTACTTTTATATGTGCTGCCCCAAAGTGCTATGCCATATGTCCAAAACGGCTTAAGTACAACCTTGTAAACCAGTAGTTTGTTGTGTACAGAAAGATGGGATCTCCCACCCATTAACCAATATAGTTCACTTAACTTTTTCTCAAGCTGTTGCTTTTTCTTTTTTATGTGAATTTTCCAATCCAGTTTGCGGTTTCGGTGCATGTAGGGACTTCTATTTTATTCACAGTTACAGGTGGACATGTATTGTGTTTGAGTGTAAAAGTGATGTGGGATGATTTTTGGCCATTGATCTCTAGCCTCCACAGTTTGTACCGTTTTTTATTGATGTTAAGTGACGTTGAAGTTGCTCTGAAGCAGTTGTGGAATTTTCATGCAGCAAATGAAGCTATGTCTGTCAGGTGAAGTGAGAATGTCAGCTGTAAAAATTAAAAACAAAATTGGGTCAAGAACACTGCCTTGGGAAACGCCTGATTTTATTATTTTAATAGGCGAGTTCATGCTGAGAATGTTTATGCAGAAACTTCGGTTTGATATGATTTTATCCATAGAAATAGGTCATTGGGTAAAGTATTTTTATATCTTATATAGAAGTCCTGTTTGCCAAACTTTATCAAATGCTTGTGTGGTGTCTAAGAATAAAGCTGAGCAATATTTCTTTTCTTGTAGAGTTTCGTTAATCTTATGCACTCATCTGTGGGTTTGTTCAATCGTTGAATGCATCTTTCTAAAACCGAACTGATGACAAGGAATTGTATTATTATTGTTCAATGTGACAAGAATTCTTTTAAGCAGCAATCTTTCGAGTATTTTGGAAAGGATGGGTAAAAGACTTATTGGTCTGTATGATGTTGTATAGGATGGATCCTTGCCAAGTTTTGGAATCAAGATAATCCTAGCTCTTTTCCAAGCTTGAGAAAAAATTTGAAGTCTACATATCGAATTTGGGGAGGAATTGTCAGAAACCTTATAGACTTTGGTGAAAGGTGTTTCAGCATTTGCATTAAGGTCTTGTCTTATCCTGGTGGTTTACCTGATTTTGAATTTGTTATTTTTTTTGACTTCTGATAGGGAGAAGCGGATTGACGGAACTTGTGGTACTGAAGGCATGTTACGAAACCCATGCTGAATAAATTCTTCTTCGTGAGAACTGCAATTTTGGGGCGGACATTGAAAAACTTCTTCAAAACAGTCGGCAAAGTAGTTGACCTTGTCCTCATCAACTCAGCCCAGGAGTTGTTGGCTTTTTTAATTGGTACCGTTTGAGCGACTAGTTTTTCAAAGCGAGTAGTTAGTATCTTTGGTAGAAGTTAAGTGTTTTAATTTTTCTTCAAAAACTTGGTTGTTAAAGTTCCGGAGCATGAATTTCAACTCTTTGCAGGCTCTGTTAAAATTAGATTTATCTACCGGTGATCGGGTGGTTTGCCAGATTTTCCTTTGTCTTCTTTCTATTGCGATTTGCCGTTTGATTGAAGTTGCGCAATTAATGTGTTGAATACCAAATTGTCTATAAAGTACAGTCAAAAAGATACAAAAAAGGGTCTAACTTGTTTTTTCTTACTGTGAGTCGATTTGCATGAAATTTTGGAATGAAGCTTATTTTCAAAAGTGTAAATCATTTGGGGGTTAATGAAAAATTAACATTGCAGGAATGGGTGATATTGTAAATTGTTTGAATATTGCATGTGTGAAATTGTAAAGTGTTTTTAACACATTTACCTTATAGTAAAACCGTTCAAACCTTTGAATAATTTACAACCTTTACACAACCCCTAAATTCAAAAATTCACAAAATATTTTGGTATGACATGAAAGGATAGAGTAAATGATATTTGAAATTCTTTATTTCAATTATAGAATTTGAGTTCCTTTTCAACCTTTAAAAATACAGCTCATTAATAAAAAAAATTATTATATTATATATTATAGTTTATTAATATGTAATTATTTTTCATATTAATTGCGTTTGTTTAATTTCAGATCCGATACTACGCTTCGCCAAAGTGTATTTCAAAGTTCATGAATGTTTCAAAATTCAAAACATTCATTGCAAGTTCGATTTGTTAATAGTGAGTGTAGTAAAGTGATAGTGAAGACTTTGTTGTTGCACATTTGTCGTTTTATGAGTGCTTTTGAGGTACGTTTCTACTAACCCAACTTAATTTAATGACGTTTGTGTGAATTCAGAGGAGACTAGACATTTATATAAAGTTTCGCATTTCCATAGGAAAATTTTCAATAATATTTTAACATGGAAGTTGACATCAGTGAGGATTTGAAACATTTGCATCTCTTGACTATTAAATTTACGATAGGAAATGATTCCTCAATTGCAAACGATTTATGTGATGTCATCAGAAACATAGATGAAGACACTCTACTTTTAGTCAAGCCTCATATCTTGATGGAAATTTGCAAATCTTTAAAGCTCGCAAACAACTCGGATCGGAAAATAGAATTAATTAAAGTAGCAAAAGTGTTATTGGATAAAACACCAGGAGGAGCTCTTCAACAGGGAGGTTTTTTTAATGTATTGTCAGGTGTAATTTCTTCAGATATAAAACTAACTTCCGAAGAACTTTTTGTTTCTGCTTTAGATTGCTTGTTAGTAATAACTACAAAATGTCCATTAGATATAAAGCAATGTATGTTTATTAAGATGAATGCCCCATTTTTGGGAAAATCAATTTATGCAGCTTCCCAATTGGCAAGAAAACATGCTTCTGCTGAAATAAAATATTTGGCTTTGAAATTCATTTCATCAATTTGCAATATTGATGATTGGGATCTAATTGCTACCGAAGCGCAACAAGAGTTTAGATCTAGAATAGCGGAAGTATTAATGTTTTTTTTGCCAGGCTTAGTATCAGCTTGTCAAGAAATAGCTTTGCAAAACATTAAAAAGCAGCATCGGGTAACAGTGATAGCATTGCAAATTTGGGGTCGTGCGATTGCTATAGTAATGGAAGATGAGAAAAAAACTGAAAATGAGGTGCTAACAGCAAATGATTTTCTAAAGCTTGTAAATCCCGTGCAAGTTCCTGGAGAAAAATCGGCAAAAGACTGGTCAAAAGCTGGAAAATCAGATCTCATAGAGTATCTTAATGAGTCAAAACGTTCAACAAAATGGATGCAAGAAGCTTCTTCTAAAATTGCTAAACTATTTCCGCATTTGACTCCGATAATTACTCATGAACACCCCGAGGTTAGGTTGATGCTTGTATCATGCTGCGAACTCATACTAAAATATGCTTGGAATAATTGTGGGATTTGCAACTCTGATTTATTGGTAATATTATTTAGTTTATCCAGAGATGAAAACCAGAAAATTGCGCAAGTCAGCGAATCAATTTTACAGAGCATCATAAAAGAAAGAGGTGCTAAAACTGTCGTGCGAGTTATTGAAGGTGTTTTACATAAACGGATCTCTGACATACCAAATCTAATCAATACGATTGACGAACGCGCCCTTATGTCCTCATTAGACTTTCTTATCGGAGTTTCAAGTTGTTTAGGTAAATTAGCTGACGAAATTTTTACTCTTCAAACGCAAGAGCGTTTATTAGATGTGCTGACAGTTGTTATTCAAATAGACATAGCTGCCGTTTCTTTAGATGAAAGTACGTCAGAATTAGTGCTTTTGTCAGACAACGTAAATCATTTATCTATTAAAAAGTTGCCCCCATTTTGCCACATCTGTGATAATGATAAAGAAATCCTTGAAAAAATTGAACTATTATGTTCTTATTTAGGTTCTTGCAGCGGGACATATTTAATTGACATTTTATTTACTCGCATCGAGCACATGGTTAATACTTTAGAATCAATAATTTTATCAAAATTTATTCTAAAAAAATCGGGTAGACAGTTTTTAGAAATTTGCAATAGCATGCTCAATTATTGGCAATATTATAACATATGGTATTTACCAACCGATATTAAAGTTGATAAATCACATGGGCTTGACTACAACAGCTGGTATTACTCAGATCGTACCCAGGGTTATATGAAGGAAGCTTGGAAATCCGGTATACCGACATGTCCATCACAAATGACGATGAAAACAAAGATCAACTTTTTTCTGAGTTCTGTAAAAATTTACATGAAGTAAAATATAATACATTGCTTATAGCTTTGCAGTGTGAAGCCGTGGGATCTATGGCCATTGTAATGGGAGAGGACTTCAGACATTTTTTTTTGAAATATCTGTATCTAATTATTGAAAGATGCGGCCATCGCAGACAATGTATTCGAAATTCCGCTTTTTCCGCTGCTAAAGATTTGCAAACATTTTCGAAAGTTGGTAGTTTTTCTGAGCTTATAGAGGTTAATGCAGATTACTTAATAAATAGCATATCTGTTAAACTCAATCACATAATACATTATAATGCTCCTAATACTGGAGTTCTAGATGCTTTGGTGATAGTGATAGAAAATTGCAAGAATCCGAAGCATTTGAGGTCCTTTGCCGATGTTTTAACAAAGTTGGAGGAGTTGGATTTTAAGCAAAAAGATGTTATCATTAGTTTACTGAAGGTGTACAAGGCATTTGTAAAACAATTAGCTCTTGTCCATAGCACTTATTCTGTGGCATCTAAAAAAGTAGAGCCATGCAGTACTAGTAATCTATTGCATTCTATTAAAGAGCTGCAACAGGCTATTCAAACAGAACAAGATGAAAATATGATAGATGTTGAAAATTTTAATGAATCTGAAGCTTATGAACTTACTTCAGATGCATGTATGGAAGAAGATGTTGAAAAAAAATTACCACCAGATCACGTTACTTTGGTATCCGCAATTTTAAAACGAAGCATTCCATTTGTATCATCAGAAAATAATTATCATAGATTATTATCATTAGATATAGTTCATGCCGCATTGCCGCTTTTGTCAGAGCACGAAGACACCTTATTACCAGCCCTTCACGAAATTTGGAACCCAGTAGCATCGCGAATGAGAGGAAGGACTGATGCCGAATTAAGCGTTTTAAGAAAGTCGTTTTCTGTAGCATGTGCGCTAGCCTCCTTTGGGAAAGATTTCTTGAGGCAACGAGCAATCGGCAGTGTTTTGGCTAACGCATTGAATTTTCTGTTATCAAATGCTCAGGAAACTAAATCAAAAGCAGAATGTTCTGAAGCATATAGGCATACTCAAGTATTCAAATTGCAACTTGAGATACTTTCAGGTTTGGGAGAACTATGTTATAACCTCCAGTTTGGAGAAAAGACCAGGTTCGAAGTTATGGCGGCTATATATAGATATCTTCATGAGAACGCGATTTCGGAGTTACGAGAAGCTGCCAAAAATGCATTTATCAGGATGGCAAAAGATAATCCTGCTGATGTAGCACATTTTTTGGCTACAATTTGGCCTTTGCAAACTTTGTCTTGTGATTTGGAAAGTTTTCATTTGCAAAACTTTAGTACCAGTGTATTAGAAATAGAAAGAACAATTTACGAAAGCTGGTGAACTTTATATTCAGTCTCCTTGGGATTCACATAGCGCAACGTAGGTTAATTTTTAATATTAAATTATAAATACAAATATTTAATACTCACTTTTTTTTGTTTCTAGGTTTCCGGAATTATTATACCGAGGCAACTACATAAATTCCAGATAATATAACATTTAATGATATACGTCTTGAATAAATATTCTCGATGCTTTAAAAAATTCTTTTCTTAAAATATTTTTATATCTACGAGTATTTTGTGGTAAATCTTACTGTATTTAATCAAATTAGGACTACTCAAATTACTCATGCTAAGTACTAGTACTTTTAATAGTTTTTTTAATACTCAAAAAATTAAGTTATCTTTTATAAAATATTGCTAGAGTTTATTTATTATATAATACAATATCTAGTTTAAATGTAAGATGTTTGTATATTATTATGTGCTTAGACTTGTCTTGAACAATGACGTAATAATATTTATATATAATTAATCATGAATGATATCACAATGAAATATAACTCATGAAAATAAACATAACAATGACATAAAATTATTGTTATCAACCTTGCAAGGCTGTTGATAATTTATAGCTATTAATTCCATAGGAATTTAAAAATGACTCAATAATTTTTAAACAAACTAATATTATAAATAAAGGAAAATAAAACTCGAATTATGATTGATTGAATTAATTTATTGACGTTGATCAATGCGGTGAAAATTTGTGTTTAAATTAAGCGCTGAAGCTTATGTGCACAAGATATTCATGAAAATGGATGAAAATTCGAGGCACAGTAGATCAGGACCTGAAAGTCCACAATCACCATTGCTCAGAGCAGGCTTAGAGCAAAATTCACCTGAAGCTTGGCAGGAGCGATGTATGGAACTTCAGATTGAACTTCATAGGACCAGAAGTCAAGCCACAAGGGTTCGAGATATGCTCCGTGATAAGGTAAGTTTTTTTATATTCAATATTTATTATCATTTACAGTAATTATTAATTTTTTTTATAATTGGCATGATATTATTAATAAATAATTAAATAACATGAAGCAATAAACCTTCTTAAAATTGTCTCTATTAAATATTTAACCCTCCGAAAGAGAAGGTTATCTCGTGAACCAAATTTCAACCTATCTAAACACAAACCAAGAGATTTTTATTTTTTATTTTTGAAGTAAAATTTCTTTAGGCGCGACATGGGTGTAAATCCGTACAAATGCAACGGAAATGAGTTACGGCAAGGTCAAGTGCCAATGATTCGTCATTCGCTTTTGACGATATCTCTATACGGGTTCGATTGTGATTGGTCGTATTTATGCGAGGCTTCTTGGTATGCGTGACTTTATACGTGCGTCGTATTTGTGCGAGTCTTCTTTGTATGCGTGACTTTATACGTGCGTACGTCACCGAAATCGCGAAGCATATTGTTCATTTATCGGTGTTTAATTTTCATTTACCAAGTCATTACCTTTTAAGGTTAAATATTAGTACAAATCTTAAGTTAATAAAAAATGTCTGGATCGGAAGAATATTTATCCCGTCCCCCATAAATAATTATAGTGCGAATAATAAAGCAAATGAAAAATCTGTGCCGTTTAAGACACGTAAGTTTATTGAAGTACTTTTCATTATTCGTGGTTACTATATATTTTTGAGGTTATTAAAATGAAAATTATGTTTATACACAAGACAGATACTACAACTGTTCAAAGAATGAAACTGTATCGCCAGCGAAAAACTATACTAGTGAGGTGTATGGCATCGTGCCTCAAGGCAAATTGCTGGAACTTCCCGTAGTGTAACGAAATGTTCGAGGAATATTACATGTTTTCAAATAAAATATTTTAAATATTGAAACACTGTCTAATATTTATAAGAATTATATAAACTGAATTGCAAAGTTGAAATTATTTTATTTAGTATATTAGAACTTTAGTCAGAGTTAAAAATAAAATCTGAACGTTGCATATCGAAAATAATTCAAACACATTTGCTAAAAAACTAGATGGTTTTGAAACTGATGAACCTATTTGGTTCTAAAAAATGTCAAATTTTTATTGCCATACATTATTTACTTAAATTTGAAATGTTAAAGCAGAGATAGAGGTTTGGAATATATAATCGAATTGTAATATTTGCAATTGTTATAATGCAATGTAATGCAAGGAAGATGATTGATATGATTATATTTTTAACTTCCCGTAGGGTAAGTTATTGTAATGGGCCGAAAATCGGAATTGAAAATTTTTACATTTCTCGACGTTTTGAAGGTTTCTGAACGTTTTGGCATACCTCAGAAAAATGGATGTGTGTGGTGTGTGTGTGTGAGTGTGTGTATGTATGTATGGATACAAATTTTCGCCCACGTTTTCGGGCGTACGGATTATTACCGATTTGAATGGTTCAAAAAACATTCGATTCCTATTGATAGGGAAAAGAGCTGATTAGTTTTTGGCAAAGGCAGGTCCAGCCGTTTCGGAGATACGGAGCAAAGAGTGCAGAAAATAGAAATCGAATTTTTGAGAGAACGGAGAATCCAATTTGAATGATCTAAAAACATTCAATTAGTAATGATTGGGAGAAGTGTTTATTAGTTTTTGGCAAAGGCAGGCTCAGCCATTTGAAGATACGGAGCTAAATATGTAAAAATGGCAATTTTGAGAGAACTAAGCGTCCGATTTAAATGATTCAAAGAACGTTCTGCTTGTCTTAACAAAATAATTGATTTTGGAAAAAAAAAATTGTTCAATTTTTTTTTTTTTTTTAGTTTTTGTATATCGAAAATATTCAGATTTTATTTTTAATTCTGACTATAGTACTAATATACTTTACAAATAATTTCAACTCTGCAATTCAGTTTATATAATTTTATAGTATTACACAATGTTACAATATTTATAATAATCTATTTGAAAACATTCAGTATTTCACGAACATTTCGTTACGGTACGGGAAGTTCCAGCAATTTGCCTTAAGGCACAATGCCATAATTGCCTCAAGACAGAATTCCACTTACAGCTAGTTTATTTTTAAATTTTAAGCGCAATACATGACGGATAAATGTTTTTTGGCAATAACGTTATTTTGTGAATTTATTATAAACTGTTGGTATTTTGCATTGAGGCAAGTTACATGAGCTTCCCTATATGTGTAAATAATCGACTTAATCATTAAAAACTAAATTAGTTTATGAGTGCTTAAAAATATTGCGAGTGAATTTATTACACATAATTGAAAAGGAACGAACTCGTTAACTTCTAATATTTTCTAAAAGCAATTTATCACAAATAAACAATTTTTATAAATGAACCAGTTTCCGTAGGACTTTAATGGTTTAATATATGTTCATTAAGACCAAGTACTCTGTCGTTATACCAAGTTTATAATTAGCCTTATTGTTTAAAAAATTGTTTAATGTTTTATTTTTCTACAAGAATACTACAAAAACTTATTATTACTTATTTTCAGTAATGAAAACATAAAACAAGACTGCTCGAGCTGACAATGAATAATGTTCAATGCTTGTTTCAATTATTAAACATCGAATTTGTGTTTTTCATAATGTGCAATAAGTATAACCTAGCTTTGATTACGACAAATATTGATAACTTGACAAAAAATCGAATATTGTCCAGAAGAAGAATAGAATCCTATTTGGCTTCGAAATCTTACCGACACTATATTTGTCGAAATGTATAGGTTCTGATAATGCACTGAACGTTTATGTAAATCACATGCGAGAGTACTTCGGAAGGGCTCTATAAGTCACTCGTAAGCTCTTGAAAGTTAATATAGGTTCTCCAAGCTTTACTTGGAATATGCGAACGATTTGACTAAGACCTTGAAAAGAAATTCATGACTTTTGCCTATATCGTAGCGAACAAAAATAAAATTGCAAACGCTTTTAAATAATTGATATTGAATTACATTACTGTAATTTTAAAAGTAGATTAAACTTACTTTATTATTTATTAGGTCGATTGTTTACACATAATGCCTCTTTTACCAAGTTTGTTTTGTATTTCATTAGCTTTGCATACCTCAGAAAAAATGGATGTGTGTATGCATGTATGTGTGTGTCCTGTATGTCCGCATTTTTTCGTTCACGTTACGGCACGGGAATTCACCACTAGTATGATTTTTTTTGACGATAGACATCATGGTCTTCTAGATCATACTAAAATATTACGACCCGACGACAAGGGGTTTTACTTTGAAAATTTGTCAAAGTTTTAAAAAATTAGTCGCGTTTTTTTTTTGGCGTTTCGACGTTTTCTTCAAAACGCCTGAACGGATTTCAAATTTAAAAGCCATTTGATTTATATTGACGAGGAACATCGTTGTTCAGTTTTGTGCGACGATCGGTCGAGCAGTTTTTTTGTAATTGGCAGAAAACTGTAAATTTTTTCGTCCACTTTTCAGCTCACAATCCTGAATCTATTTTAAAAAATCAAAAGCTGTTCGAAAGATATTTGTTGGGAACTGATTAGTTTTAGGTAAAAATCTACCAGGCCGTTTCCTTGTAATAAACTGTTCAAAAAAAAATTGCCAATTTTTATGAAACTTTTTATGTTGATAGATATCATGGTCATGGTCGACATACTAACATTTTACGTTTCTATGGCAAGTAGTTCAATTTTGAGAAATCATCAAAATTTGAAAAAAATACTATAGTCAAAATTTATGTCGAAAGTTGCATTTGTGATGTGATGAGTCAATTTTCTTCAAGTCTATTATCAATTCATTAAAATTTAAAATAATAAGCTGCAAATTTAGGGCATACAAGCACGTCTGTGCAACATAATTAATATAATTACAGTTAATTTAATTTGAAATCGCAATGTTTAGATTTAATTGAAAGCGATAACTTTATTTTAAAAAAAACGGTTGAAAATTTTATCTAAATATTTAAATTTCAATTTCGATTGATTAAATTAATTCTTACACATTTCGGGAAGTTCATGCAACTTGCCTTATGGCTAAATGCCTCCTTGAACTAGTTTCAATTTTCTTAACAATGTAAATATTTTCCCGTGCAATTCTATACTCTATTTGTAGCTTTCGAATGATTTTGAAAGTATTTTGAAATCATTTTTGTAGAAAAAAAATAGTAAGTACATATAGTACATATAAAAAAAATAGTAAGTACATATAAAAGAAACTAGAAGAAATATAATAATAGAATTTAATGCAATTACTAAGAATCTGAATTTGAAAAATCATCAGTCAGCTAATACTCAGTGTAAATTATATTATGTTATACTGCATTTTTTATTTATTAATTTTAATACTTAAAGTAAACGTAATGGTCAATATTCTATAGTCAAGAATATCTTTTTCATAAAGCATATTATTTTTGAATTTTGAATATTTGATTAAAATCCATAAGCTTTTTATAATTGCTATTTTATTTGTGAATCATTTTATATTTACAAAAAATACATTACAATTTTTATTTTTTTCAATCAGTTCTTTACTGATTCGATTTCAAATCTTGAATTATTTTTGTATAAATGAGTCTTTCGGCATTTCTCGCCCAAAGAAAGTCTGTATGTGTAAATTTTGAGTCAGGAACTTTATAAATTTCTATCACATTTATAAGATCAGGTCATTCTTCATTCAGCGCTCGAAGCGAACACATCGATTATACAATACCTGAGTACAATCAACAAGCATAATAAACAGCATTTATTTAGTCACAGTTTAGTGTAGTGTTTGATCTAGTAAGTGACTTTACTTGTGAATTCAGTGCTTTTAATTAAATATAGTGCTCCCGTCAGGGAGTACTATAAATTATCACTCCACAATACCAATTGTGGAATCATTTAACATCATTCACGAAGACCAAAATAATTCTACTCAACTAGTTCTGAACCAGATGACTACAAAAGAAATAACGATGATGCAGTAAACAGATCAACATCGTCGGATCCAACTCCCATTCCATCAACAAGTAATTTGTCTTCAATAGCAACAATGGATCCAGAGTCCACTGCACGCGATGTGATTGATTACACGAATAAAACCCATGGCAAGAGGTAACTTCCGCTAAAAGACGTCGCCCGAACAACGCAGTAAGTAATGAAAGCGTTCCCATAAAATTAGCCAACAAATTCAGCGCTCTAGAAAACAAAGTTTCTAAACCATCAGACGAGGCAACAGATAATAAAAAATCTACTCCTCCGCCTTTATTTGTCTACGGGGTTCGAGATTACAATCTTATGATAGCGGATTAATTCAATTTAAAAAAACAAATACATCACTAAATACCTACCCAATAAAACTATTAAATTCAACATTTTTGAAATAGAAGACTACCGCAATTTTGTTAAATTTCTGCGTGAAAGAGACGTCGTTTTTCATACCTACCAGATAAAAGCGGAACGCTCATACAGGGTTGTACTCAAATATCTGCACTACGCCACAGATAAAAATGATATTAAAGCCGCAATTGAAAAAGAAGGTCATCCTGTCAGAAATATTACTAATATCATACATCCGAAAACTAAACAATTGCTGAACATGTTTTACATAGACTTAGAACCCAAAGAAAACAATTCGTCAATTTTTAAAATGAATAAAATGTTAAACCAAATAATTCATTTTGAGCCCCCATAAGATCATCTAATATTCCGCAGTGTGTAAGGTGCCAAATGTACGGCCATACCCAGCGTTATTGCAACCGCAGATTTATATGTGTAAAATGCGGCTCTGATCATGAGTCTAAAAAGTGTACAAAAGCAGCTGAAGCCCCGCCCCTTTGTTATCATTGCGGCGATAATCATACCGCAAACTACAAAGGGTGTTCTTACTACCTTCACCTTGTCGGTGCAGATAACGATCAAGCAACAATAGGCAGAAGTAACGGGACTTATTTACACACAAATGCAAACCGGTACAAATCCAACCTTCACAACAATAGAATTTCTCAGTACGCAAATCCTCAGCATATGTCTTATGCTCAGGTAATAAAATCGCAATCAAACCTATTTAACAACAATCAAAATCACATTAACAACAGTAATTCTCCATCGATGTCTGATTTCCTGACTGAATTTAGAAATATGTTTAGCCAGTTAATGGAACAAAACACCATGATTGTCAAAATGTTATCAACATTAATCAACATTAATAAAGCTAAATAATGGCTAATATTTTAAACTTAGGATTATGGAATGCTAACGGCTTGTATCAACACAAAGCCGAAGTAGAATTATTTTGAGACAAACAATATCGACATCTTTTTAATTAGTGAAACACACTTCACCAAGTATTCAAACTTTTATATACCAAATTACAAGACATACTTCACTAACCATCCCGATGGCACCGCACATGGTGGGACTGCCATTATTGTAAAATCTAATCTTCTTCATTACGAACTGGATAAATACGAATCTGAAATTTTGCAAGCCACATCAATTTCATTAAAAATGAATTCATTCAACTTATGTGTTTCTGCAGTCTATTGTCCGCCGAGGCACAATATAACCAGTTTCAATTTCAAGATTTTTTCTCTACACTAGGTAGTCATTTCATCGCCGGCGGAGACTACAACAGCAAACACGTCAATTGGGGCTCAAGATTAAATAATCCAAAGGAAAACAGCTATATGATACAATACATAAACTCAATTATAGTGTTCTTTCTTCAGGTTCCCCCACCTACTGGCGCGAGCGATCCTGCCAAAAAACCAGATCTATTGGACTTTTTTGTATCATCGGGTATAAGCTCAATTCACAAGGAAGTACGAGCAAGCTACGACTTATCATCTGACCATAGTCCAGTAATAGCCAGCATAAGCACTTCGGCAAGTATTTTTAAACCCTCCTCTAGGATCTGCAACCATAAAAACAAACTGGGACATCTACCGGAAGTTCGTAGAAGACAAAGTTAACCTCAAGTTAAACTTAAAAATTCGCTGATATCGAAAACACCATCGATTCCTTTAATACTCTTCTATACGATGCTGCAAAGTTTGCTACTCCTACTCTGTTACGACAGAAAACTCCTGCCAGACAACAACATATGAAATAAAAAGGCTCATAGCAGAAAAAAAGAAAAGCTAGGCGTAGGTGGCAACATAGTTCATTTGCATATGACAAAAAACATTTTCAATAATCTGAGCAACAAGTTTGAAAGCAAGGTTAAAGGAACTCAATCAAGTGAGATTTAATAACTATGTATCCAGTTTGAATCGTTTTGACAATTCTATCTGGAAACCCGTCAAAAATAAACTTAAACCTAACTTTCAAAATCCTCCAGTTCGCATGGATACCCAGACCTCTGCATGGGCAAGAAGTGACAAAGACAAAGCAGATATATTTGCGGAAT
>NW_020539724.1:26523562-26538064 GCF_003426905.1 Ctenocephalides felis | reverse complement strand
AATCATACCCAATTATTCTTTAATTTGTTGACTATTGTTAACCATCAAACTCAATTAAATCAATGCTGAATTATATATATTGTTGTAAAAATTAAATTGATTTTGGTACTACATTTATTCTACGTATGTAAAATTCTTCACTCATATTTTCTTTATATTTTCTCAAAGATACTTTTGATTGAATAGCCAGAAAACATCTATAGTTGAGCGTTTTTCTTAGGTCTTATACATTGCGTTTGACAAGGTTTAAACACAGGCTTACTGTATAAAATAAAAGATGTTGGATGTAAAAATAAAAAGATGACGTTATATTATCTGATAAAATCTTATTTACGGAATAGACAATTCTTTAGGGTCGCGGACACCGAGTCAAACGCCATTGAAATATGTTCAGGTATGCCGCAAGAAAGTGTTCTTGCTCCAATTTTATTAATCACTGCGAATTAATAATTTTGATCTTCAATAACCGAAGAACGATTTGTGTTTTGGCGGCTGAAAAGTCTCGAGGATAACTACTGAAAAACACATTTCTTTGAATTCTTTTTCTTTTTTTCTTCTTTTTCTTATTCAGCATAGTTTTCTTTGAGGATAATGTACCGATTATAGTGAACTTCGAACATTTTGAAATCATTTTTGTAGTACCTAAGTAAGTATGGTTTGTACTTTGCCACCAAATTTGGTGAAAATCTCTTCATTCGGCAAAAAATTTTACAGCGAGCAGCATCCTTGTGAGATCTGAGAATAGGATTTGATCACTGGGAAACAAATCTAAGAACTATAATAAGTAGGGAAGCAATTCGTACCCCTCCAAGTCATGTTTTTGCCACTGTTTTCACGGATTTATAACTTTTGTGCGTTGTCTTGATGAAGCAGCACTTTTTCTTTTCAAATAATGCCGCGTTCCCGATTTTGATGTTCAAATTATTGATTGGCAATAAATCTATGCAAAGAACCTATTTAGCACCAAGATTTTTCCTAATATTCGCGAAATTGATAGCGGAATCATTATGGATATTAGTGTCAGCTATCTCAGACAATTTGCTTTTCGATTTTCCAAAACGTTTTGGTTCTGCATAGTCAGTGTCCGTGTTGTCTCGATTAAAATCAGCGAATCACTTATAAAGCGATAATTTGGCTGTGATAGATTTTACCCATCAAAAAGCAATGACAAATCAACACACGAAATTGCTTTGAATCAGCGGTTTTGAAAAACTCAAAACTAGCTTCTCTTGAACCTCTGTAACTTGCAATCTAATCGTCGGATTGTCATGAAAATTTGACAGGTTTCATTTAAAGGTTGGTACGTCCTAAAAATCATATGCTTTTGTTAGTAGAGCCACCTGTGTGTCAGCCTCGGGACTTTTTAGCGATGTAATAGATCAAATTTTCAAAATATACGATTTGCTTCTCAATAGGAAATCAGAACTTTCGGCCAACAATAATCTGCTAATAAAAGAAACTCTAATTAAGCCCGTGTGCGTAGGGGCTTCAACTTGGGACACTGCCAAAAATATCAAGTTGAACATCATTCAACACGCTCAATACAAAATCCTGAGACAAATCATTAACGCTCCATGTTATACATCAACATGTATCACACATCAAGTCATCAAGATGCTCACCAATAGTGAACAAACTGCATTTGCTGCTTCCAATTACAAAAACAGAATCGACGTTCATAGCTGGCCAATGAGTTAGTTAGTTAATCAGCAAAATTTACCCCGTAAACCAGTTTACCAGACTAAAACGCAAATTACCCAATGAGACCATGCGATTTTTTGTATTTATTGCCATTATATTAGTTTTCTTTTGTTTTTATACTCTAGTATATTTTCGCTCGGCCTATTCGAACTAGGAAAATTCGCAACACAGAATATAAAAAATATTTGTTTGAAAATGAAAAATTTAATTAACAAAAGCTCAGTAACAACTATTTTCAGTCAAATTTTAAAAACAATATAAAAATCAATAAATATTTGAACATATTTAATGATATATAATAAATATTAGAACTGGATATATGTCTTCATTCAACAAGTTCTAAAACATCGTGCAATTTAAACAGTTTACAAATAATTTCTAAATATTGCGTAAAGACTTAGAAATTAGTGTAGACGTTACGTACCTACCGTCAACCAAAACAACGTTGCCGTAACTCCCGCTCGACATAACAAAAATAAAATTAACAAAAAATCACAAGATTGGACAACAATTCGTTTAAAAAAAAAAACAAAAACGTGATAAAGCCTATGATACGTCGCGCTCAAATAAAACAACATCTGCTGATTACTGGCTAAACCAGACGCCAACAAAAAATTATTATGACGTATTAGCAAAAATCCTGACACACACTTCTGTCCACCGCGTCCTATACTTATTAATTGAAAATTATCCAAGGAAAGCTCAATATTCGATTATTTAATGTGTTTTTTATTTTTTTTTTATTCAACAATATATTTACAACTGTCCTACATAGACATAAAGTAAATCTTTTGGCAATTATATATAAAAAATGACATTGATATTTAAATAGTGAAAAATACACAGTTGAATTTTCCTTTATAAGAAGAAATGTATATTAACGAGTAATTATAAGCTAATTAAATCACTAAATATTTTCCTTTTGAGTCTTCGTGCCGTGTTTGTGGATAGCAGTTTGTTGGCCAACTCGTTTGGGTATTCTTCGAGTCTGTCTTTGTGATTAACAGCGAATCTTTTCATCATGTTCAGTCAGGTGGAAGTATATTCTGGGGCGCCTAGAGCGAACCTAAGAACTTTGCTCTGAAACCTTTGAACGATGTTAGCATTACTTTATATGTGCTGCCCAAAGTGCTATGCCATATGTCCAAAACGGGCTTAAGTACAACTTGTAAACCAGTAGTTGTTGTGTACAGAAAGATGGGATCTCCCACCCATTAACCAATATAGTTCACTTAACTTTTTCTCAAGCTGTTGCTTTTCTTTTTTATGTGAATTTCCAATCCAGTTTGCGGTTTCGGTGCATGTCCAGATACTTACGTGTTCGACCTGAGGGACTTCTATTTTATTCACAGTTACAGGTGGACATGTATTGTGTTTGAGTGTAAAAGTGATGTGGGATGATTTTTGGCCATTGATCTCTAGCCTCCACAGTTTGTACCGTTTTTATTGATGTTATGTTAAGGACGTTGAAGTTGCTCTGAAGCAGTTGTGGAATTTCATGCAGCAAATGAAGCTATGTCTGTCAGGTGAAGTGAGAATGTCAGCTGTAAAAATTAAAAACAAAATTGGGTCAAGAACACTGCCTGGGAAACGCCTGATTTTATTATTTTAATAGGCGAGTTCATGCTGAGAATGTTTATGCAGAAACTTCGGTTTGATATGATTTATCCATAGAAATAGGTCATTGGGTAAAGTATTTTTATATCTTATATAGAAGTCCTGTTTGCCAAACTTTATCAAATGCTTGTGTGGTGTCTAAGAATAAAGCTGAGCAATATTTCTTTCTTGTAGAGTTTCGTTAATCTTATGCACTCATCTGTGGGTTGTTCATCGTTGAATGCATCTTTCTAAAACCGAACTGATGACAAGGAATTGTATTATTATTGTTCAATGTGACAAGAATTCTTTTAAGCAGCAATCTTTCGAGTATTTTGGAAAGGATGGGTAAAAGACTTATTGGTCTGTATGATGTTGTATAGGATGGATCCTTGCCAAGTTTTGGAATCAAGATAATCCTAGCTCTTTTCCAAGCTTGAGAAAAAATTTGAAGTCTACATATCGAAACCTTATAGACTTTGGTGAAAGGTGTTTCAGCATTTGCATTAAGGTCTTGTCTTATCCTGGTGGTTTACCTGATTTTGAATTTGTTATTTTTTTTGACTTCTGATAGGGAGAAGCGGATTGACGGAACTTGTGGTACTGAAGGCATGTTACGAAACCCATGCTGAATAAATTCTTCTTCGTGAGAACTGCAATTTTGGGGCGGACATTGAAAAACTTCTTCAAAATAGTCGGCAAAGTAGTTGACCTTGTCCTCATCAACTCAGCCCAGGAGTGTTGGCTTTTTTAATTGGTACCGTTTGAGCGACTAGTTTTTCAAAGCGAGTAGTTAGTATCTTTGGTAGAAGTTAAGTGTTTTAATTTTTCTTCAAAAACTTGGTTGTTAAAGTTCCGGAGCATGAATTTCAACTCTTTGCAGGCTCTGTTAAAATTAGATTTATCTACCGGTGATCGGGTGGTTTGCCAGATTTTCCTTTGTCTTCTTTCTATTGCGATTTGCCGTTTGATTGAAGTTGCGCAATTAATGTGTTGAATACCAAATTGTCTATAAAGTACAGTCAAAAAGATACAAAAAAGGGTCTAACTGTTTTTCTTACTGTGAGTCGATTTGCATGAAATTTGGAATGAAGCTTATTTTCAAAAGGTAAATCATTTGGGGGTTAATGAAAAATTAACATTGCAGGAATGGTGATATTGTAAATTGTTTGAATATTGCATGTGTGAAATTGTAAAGTGTTTTTAAACACATTTACCTTATAGTAAAACCGTTCAAACCTTTGAATAATTTACAACCTTTACACAACCCCTAAATTCAAAAATTCACAAAATATTTTGGTATGACATGAAAGGATTTAAGGATAGAGTAAACGATATTTGAAATTCTTTATTTCAATTATAGAATTTGAGTTCCTTTTCAACCTTTAAAAATACAGCTCATTAATAAAAAAATTATTATATTATATATTATAGTTTATTAATATGTAATTATTTTTCATATTAATTGCGTTTGTTTAATTTCAGATCCGATACTACGCTTCGCCAAAGTGTATTTCAAAGTTCATGAATGTTTCAAAATTCAAAACATTCATTGCAAGTTCGATTTGTTAATAGTGAGTGTAGTAAAGTGATAGTGAAGACTTTGTTGTTGCACATTTGTCGTTTTATGAGTGCTTTTGAGGTACGTTTCTACTAACCCAACTTAATTTAATGACGTTTGTGTGAATTCAGAGGAGACTAGACATTTAAATATAAAGTTTCGCATTTCCATAGGAAAATTTTCAATAATATTTTAACATGGAAGTTGACATCAGTGAGGATTTGAAACATTTGCATCTCTTGACTATTAAATTTACGATAGGAAATGATTCCTCAATTGCAAACGATTTATGTGATGTCATCAGAAACATAGATGAAGACACTCTACTTTTAGTCAAGCCTCATATCTTGATGGAAATTTGCAAATCTTTAAAGCTCGCAAACAACTCGGATCGGAAAATAGAATTAATTAAAGTAGCAAAAGTGTTATTGGATAAAACACCAGGAGGAGCTCTTCAACAGGGAGGTTTTTTTAATGTATTGTCAGGTGTAATTTCTTCAGATATAAAACTAACTTCCGAAGAACTTTTTGTTTCTGCTTTAGATTGCTTGTTAGTAATAACTACAAAATGTCCATTAGATATAAAGCAATGTATGTTTATTAAGATGAATGCCCCATTTTTGGGAAAATCAATTTATGCAGCTTCCCAATTGGCAAGAAAACATGCTTCTGCTGAAATAAAATATTTGGCTTTGAAATTCATTTCATCAATTTGCAATATTGATGATTGGGATCTAATTGCTACCGAAGCGCAACAAGAGTTTAGATCTAGAATAGCGGAAGTATTAATGTTTTTTTTGCCAGGCTTAGTATCAGCTTGTCAAGAAATAGCTTTGCAAAACATTAAAAAGCAGCATCGGGTAACAGTGATAGCATTGCAAATTGGGGTCGTGCGATTGCTATAGTAATGGAAGATGAGAAAAAAACTGAAAATGAGGTGCTAACAGCAAATGATTTTCTAAAGCTTGTAAATCCCGTGCAAGTTCCTGGAGAAAAATCGGCAAAAGACTGGTCAAAAGCTGGAAAATCAGATCTCATAGAGTATCTTAATGAGTCAAAACGTTCAACAAAATGGATGCAAGAAGCTTCTTCTAAAATTGCTAAACTATTTCCGCATTTGACTCCGATAATTACTCATGAACACCCCGAGGTTAGGTTGATGCTTGTATCATGCTGCGAACTCATACTAAAATATGCTTGGAATAATTGTGGGATTTGCAACTCTGATTTATTGGTAATATTATTTAGTTTATCCAGAGATGAAAACCAGAAAATTGCGCAAGTCAGCGAATCAATTTTACAGAGCATCATAAAAGAAAGAGGTGCTAAAACTGTCGTGCGAGTTATTGAAGGTGTTTTACATAAACGGATCTCTGACATACCAAATCTAATCAATACGATTGACGAACGCGCCCTTATGTCCTCATTAGACTTTCTTATCGGAGTTTCAAGTTGTTTAGGTAAATTAGCTGAGGAAATTTTTACTCTTCAAACGCAAGAGCGTTTATTAGATGTGCTGACAGTTGTTATTCAAATAGACATAGCTGCCGTTTCTTTAGATGAAAGTACGTCAGAATTAGTGCTTTTGTCAGACAACGTAAATCATTTATCTATTAAAAAGTTGCCCCCATTTTGCCACATCTGTGATAATGATAAAGAAATCCTTGAAAAAATTGAACTATTATGTTCTTATTTAGGTTCTTGCAGCGGGACATATTTAATTGACATTTTATTTACTCGCATCGAGCACATGGTTAATACTTTAGAATCAATAATTTTATCAAAATTTATTCTAAAAAAATCGGGTAGACAGTTTTTAGAAATTTGCAATAGCATGCTCAATTATTGGCAATATTATAACATATGGTATTTACCAACCGATATTAAAGTTGATAAATCACATGGGCTTGACTACAACAGCTGGTATTACTCAGATCGTACCCCAGGGTTATATGAAGGAAGCTTGGAAATCCGGTATACCGACATGTCCATCACAAATGACGATGAAAACAAAGATCAACTTTTTTCTGAGTTCTGTAAAAATTTACATGAAGTAAAATATAATACATTGCTTATAGCTTTGCAGTGTGAAGCCGTAGGATCTATGGCCATTGTAATGGGAGAGGACTTCAGACATTTTTTTTTGAAATATCTGTATCTAATTATTGAAAGATGCGGCCATCGCAGACAATGTATTCGAAATTCCGCTTTTTCCGCTGCTAAAGATTTGCAAACATTTTCGAAAGTTGGTAGTTTTTCTGAGCTTATAGAGGTTAATGCAGATTACTTAATAAATAGCATATCTGTTAAACTCAATCACATAATACATTATAATGCTCCTAATACTGGAGTTCTAGATGCTTTGGTGATAGTGATAGAAAATTGCAAGAATCCGACGCATTTGAGGTCCTTTGCCGATGTTTTAACAAAGTTGGAGGAGTTGGATTTTAAGCAAAAAGATGTTATCATTAGTTTACTGAAGGTGTACAAGGCATTTGTAAAACAATTAGCTTTTGTCCATAGCACTTATTCTGTGGCATCTAAAAAAGTAGAGCCATGCAGTACTAGTAATCTATTGCATTCTATTAAAGAGCTGCAACAGGCTATTCAAACAGAACACGATGAAAATATGATAAATATTGAAGATATTAACGAATCTGAAGCGTATGAACTTACTTCAGATGCATGTATGGAAGAAGATGCTGAAAAAAACTTACCACCAGATCACGTTACTTTGGTATCCACAATTTTAAAACGAAGCATTCCATTTGTATCGTCAGAAAATAATTATCATAGATTATTATCATTAGATATAGTTCATGCCGCATTGCCGCTTTTGTCAGTGCACGAAGACACCTTATTACCAGCCCTTCACGAAATTTGGAACCCAGTAGCATCGCGAATGAGAGGAAGGACTGATGCCGAATTAAGCGTTTTAAGAAAGTCGTTTTCTGTAGCATGTGCGCTAGCCTCCTTTGGGAAAGATTTCTTGAGGCAACGAGCAATCGGCAGTGTTTTGGCTAACGCATTGAATTTTCTGTTATCAAATGCTCAGGAAACTAAATCAAAAGCAGAATGTTCTGAAGCATATAGGCATACTCAATTATTCAAATTGCAACTTGAGATACTTTCAGGTTTGGGAGAATTATGTTATAACCTCCAGTTTGGAGAAAAGACTAGGTTCAAAGTTATGGCGGCTATATATAGATATCTTCATGAGAACGCGATTTCGGAGTTACGAGAAGCTGCCAAAAATGCATTTATCAGGATGGCAAAAGATAATCCTGCTGATGTAGCACATTTTTTGGCTACAATTTGGCCTTTGCAAACTTTGTCTTGTGATTTGGAAAGTTTTCATTTGCAAAACTTTAGTACCAGTGTATTAGAAATAGAAAGAACAATTTACGAAAGCTGGTGAACTTTATATTCAGTCTCCTTGGGATTCACATAGCGCAACGTAGGTTAATTTTTAATATTGAATTATAAATACAAATATTTAATACTCACTTTTTTTGTTTCTAGGTTTCCGGAATTATTATACCGAGGCACCTAAATAAATTCCAGATAATATAACATTTAATGATACACGTCTTGAATAAATATTCTCGATGCTTTAAAAAATTCTTTTTTTAAAATATTTTTATATCTACGAGTATTTTGTGGTAAATCTTACTGTATTTAATCAAATTAGAACTACTCAAATTGCTCATGCTAAAGACTAGTACTTTTAATAGTTTTTTTAATACTCGAAAATTAAGTTATTTTTGATAAAATATTGCTAGAGTTTATTTATTATATAATATAATATCTAGTTTAAATGTAAAATGTTTGTATATTATTATGTGCTTAGACTTGTCTTGAACAATGACGTAATAATATTTATATATAATTAATCATGAATGATATCACAAAGAAATATACCTCATGAAAATAAACATAACAATGACATAAAATTATTGTTATCAACCTTGCAATGCTGTTGATAATTTATAGCTATTAATTCCAAAGGAATTTAAAAATGACTCAATAATTTTGAAACAAACTAATATTATAAATAAAGGAAAATAAAACTCGAATTATGATTGATTGAATTAATTTATTGGCGTTGATCAATGCGGTGAAAATTTGTGTTTGAATTAAGCGCTGAAGCTTATGTGCACAAGATATTCATGAAAATGGATGAAAATTCGAGGCACAGTAGATCAGGACCTGAAAGTCCACGATCACCATTGCTCAGAGTAGGCTTAGAGCAAAATTCACCTGAAGCTTGGCAGGAGCGATGTATGGAACTTCAGATTGAACTTCATAGGACCAGAAGTCAAGCCACAAGGGTTCGAGATATGCTTCGTGATAAGGTAAGTTTTTTATATTCAATATTTATTATCATTTACAATAATTATTAATTTTTTATAATTGGCCTGATTTAATAAATAATTAAATAACATGAAGCAAAAAACCTTCTTAAAATTGTCTCTATTAAATATTTAACCATAACCAAATTTCAACCTATATAAACATAAACCAAAAGATTTTTATTTTTTATTTTTGAAGTAAAACTTCTTTAGGCGCGACATGGGTGTAAATCCGTACAAATGCAACGGAAATGAGTTACGGCAAGGTCAAGTGCCAATGATTCGTCATTCGCTTTTGACGATATCTCTATACGGGTTCGATTGTGATTGGTCGTATTTATGCGAGGCTTTTTGGTATGCGTGACTTTATACGTGCGTCGTATTTGTGCGAGGCTTCTTTGTATGCGTGACTTTATACGTGCGTACGTCACCGAAATCGTGAAGCATATTGTTCATTTATCGGTGTTTAATGTCATTACATTTTAAGGTCAAATATTAGTACAAATTTAAGTTAATAACAAATTTCTAGATCGGAAGAATATTTTATCCCGTCCCCCGTAAATAATTATTGTGCAAATAAAGCAAATGAAAAATCTGTGCCGTTTAAGACACGTAAGTTTATTGAAGTACTTTTCATTATTCGTGGTTACTATATATTTTTGAGGTTATTAAAATGAAAATTATGTTTATACACAAGACAGATACTACAACTGTTCAAAGAATGAAACTGTATCGCCAGCGAAAAACTATACTAGTGAGGTGTATGGCATCGTGCCTCAAGGCAAATTGCTGGAACTTCCCGTAGTGTAACGAAATGTTCGAGGAATATTACATGTTTTCAAATAAAATATTTTAAATATTGAAACACTGTCTAATATTTATAAGAATTATATAAACTGAATTGCAAAGTTGAAATTATTTATTTAGTATATTAGAACTTTAGTCAGAGTTAAAAATAAAATCTGAACGTTGCATATCGAAAATAATTCAAACACATTTGCTAAAAAACTAGATGGTTTTGAAACTGATGAACCTATTTGGTTCTAAAAAATGTCAAATTTTTATTGCCATACATTAGTTTGGAATATATAATCGAATTGTAATATTTGCAATTGTTATAATGCAATGTAATGCAAGGAAGATGATTGATATGATTATATTTATTTTTAAATTTTAAGCGCAATACATGACGGATAAATGTTTTTTGGCAATAACGTTATTTTGTGAATTTATTATAAACTGTTGGTATTTTGCATTGAGGCAAGTTACATGAGCTTCCCTATATGTGTAAATAATCGACTTAATCAATAAAAACTAAATTAGTTTATGAGTGCTTAAAAATATTGCGAGTGAATTTATTACACATAATTGAAAAGGAACGAACTCGTTAACTTCTAATATTTTCTAAAAGCAATTTATCACAAATAAACAATTTTTATAAATGAACCAGTTTCCGTAGGACTTTAATGGTTTAATATATGTTCATTAAGACCAAGTACTCTGTCGTTATACCAAGTTTATAATTAGCCTTATTGTTTAAAAAATTGTTTAATGTTTTATTTTTCTACAAGAATACTACAAAAACTTATTATTACTTATTTTCAGTAATGAAAACATAAAACAAGACTGCTCGAGCTGACAATGAATAATGTTCAATGCTTGTTTCAATTATTAAACATCGAATTTGTGTTTTTCATAATGTGCAATAAGTATAACCTAGCTTTGATTACGACAAATATTGATAACTTGACAAAAAATCGAATATTGTCCAGAAGAAGAATAGAATCCTATTTGGCTTCGAAATCTTACCGACACTATATTTGTCGAAATGTATAGGTTCTGATAATGCACTGAATGTTTATGTAAATCACATGCGAGAGTACTTCGGAAGGGCTCTATAAGTCACTCGTAAGCTCTTGAAAGTTAATATAGATTCTCCAAGCTTTACATAGAATATGCGAACGATTTGACTAAGACCTTGAAAAGAAATTCATGACTTTTGCCTATATCGTAGCGAACAAAAATAAAATTGCAAACACTTTTAAATAATTGATATTGAATTACATTACTGTAATTTTAAAAGTAGCTTAAACTTACTTTATTATTTATTATGTCGATTGTTTACACATAATGCCTCTTTTACCAAGTTTGGTTTGTATTTTCATTAGCATTGCATATCTCAGAAAAAATGGATGTATTTATGCATGTATGTGTGTGTCCTGTATGTCCGCATTTTTTCGTTCACGTTACGGCACGGGAAGTTCCAGCAATTTGCCTTAAGGCACGATGCCATTCACCACTAGTATGATTTTTTTTTGACGATAGACATCATGGTCTTCTAGATCATACTAAAATATTACGACCCGACGACAAGGGGTTTTACTTTGTAAATTTGTCAAAGTTTTAAAAAATTAGTCGCGTTTTTTTTGGCGTTTCGACGTTTTCTCCAAAACGCCTGAACTGATTTCAAATTTAAAAGCCATTTGATTTATATTGTCGAGGAACATCGTTTTTCAGTTTTGTGCGACGATCGGCCGAGCCGTTTTTTTTTTTGTAATTGGCAGAAAACTGTAAATTTTTTCGTCCACTTTTCAGCTCACAATCCTGAATCTATTAAAAAATCAAAAGCTGTTCGAAAGATATTTGTTGAGAACTGATTAGTTTTAGGTAAAAATCTACCAGGCCGTTTCCTTGTAATAAACTGTTCAAAAAAAAATTGCCAATTTTTATGAAACTTTTTATGTTGATAGATATCATGGTCATGGTCGACATACTAACATTTTACGTTTCTATGGCAAGTAGTTTAATTTTGAAAAATCATCAAAATTTGAAAAAAATACTATAGTCAAAATTTATGTCGAAAGTTGCATTTGTGATGTGATGAGTCAATTTTCTTCGAGTCTATTATCAATTCATTAAAATTTAAAATAATAAGCTGCAAATTTAGGGTATACAAGCACGTCTGTGCAACATAATTAATATAATTACAGTTAATTTAATTTGAAATCGCAATGTTTAGATTTAATTGAAAGCGATAACTTTATTTTTAAAATAAACGGTTGAAAATTTTATATAAATATTTAAATTTCAATTTCGATTGATTAAATTAATTCTTACACATTTCGGGAAGTTCATGCAACTTGCCTTATGGCTAAATGCCTCCTTGAACTAGTTTCAATTTTCTTAACAATGTAAATATTTTCCCGTGCAATTCTATACTCTATTTGTAGCTTTCGAATGATTTTGAAAGTATTTTGAAATCATTTTTGTAGAAAAAAAATAGTAAGTACATATAAAAGAAACTAGAAGAAATATAATAATAGAATTTAATGCAATTACTAAGAATCTGAATTTGAAAAATTATCAGTCAGCTAATACTCAGTGTAAATTATATTATGTTATACTGCATTTTTTATTTATTAATTTTAATGCTTAAAGTAAACGTAATGGTCAATATTCTATAGTCAAGAATATCTTTTTCATAAAGCATATTATTTTTGAATTTTGAATATTTGATTAAAATCCATAAGCTTTTTATATTTGTCATTTTATTTGTGAATCATTTTATATTTACAAGAAATACATTACAATTTTTATTTGTTTCAATCGGTGCTTTACTGATTCGATTGCAGATCTTGAATTATTTTGGTATAAATGAGTCTTTCGGCATTTCTCGCCAAGAAAGTCTGTATGTGTAAATTTTGAGTCAGGAACTTTATAAATTTCTATCAAATTTATAAGATTGCCGGCCGTTCCTTTAACATCCTGCAAATAAAAATACATTGACATAAATATTTTTTCTATCATAAAGGTTGATAAGGTCATTTTGATTCAATACAAAGTTTACTAATTCATTTCATCAATATAAATATGTATAAAATAATCCTTAAATAATTTTGTCTGCATGTAATTTGTATTAACATCTTTATTTTCTGTTGTAATGTAAGAAAATAATATAAAAAATCAGTTGGGCGTCCATTAATCACGTGAGGTTTTTAGGGGGAGGGGGTGGTTTGACAAAAAATAACGAAATATGATGCGGAGGAGGGAAGGGTATAGTAATATATCACTTGTATTTATTTTTTAACCGATTTTTTTTAATTCAAATATTTTCAAAAAAAAATAAAAAATTTTACACTTTCATCACGTAACTAAAAATACATGTGATGTTTGTTGGGGGAAGGGAGTAATTTTGAATATCAACATGTACAACCAAGAGGGAGGGTGGGTCCAAAAATCCTCAAAAGATCGCTCACGTGGTTAATGAATACATATGCATTATTTATCTCATATTAAAAATGTACAAAATTGTAATATTAATAAAATTTAAGATATTATACCTCTGGCACTGTTAATATATCATTTTGTCCGTAATATACATAACTTTTCACAGTGATATTTTGCCAGTAGTAATCTGGGGGCGTTACAGTTCCATACTTATTAAGATTTTTGTTGACGCCATAATCGAATTTACGAAATCTTTCTGAAATTATATATGATAAAATAAAATAATAAAAATTACATAGTAAGTATATTATTATACAAATCTTACTTGCATTAACTACTTGAGCAAAGTGATTGAATTGTTTAGCAGATGCACCTCCTGGAAATGTGTTTATGATATTCTCTATATAATCCTGGTATAAAATAGTAAAATTTGGGATTAATGTTTTTTTATAAAATAGTATATAAACTTATATATTAGGCTTTATCAAATGATTTTATTATATTAGTTGCTTTAATAAATAGTTGTATAGTTGTTAATAAATTTTTGCATAAATTTGTGATAAATATAGCAGTATTTCCAATATCTAATTATCTTATATATTTATCTGAATTTTCTACTCCAGTTCGATGAATTTAATCTATCATGTTCTATTTAAACTGTGCAAAGGTTTTGTTGATATGCGACTTAATGCAAAAAAATAAATCTGCATCTGAACTGTTACTTTTTTTTTTTTTTTTTGTTGTATAAAACCCTATTTCTGACATAAATTCTCTTTTAAGTAAACTCATCAAAAGTATAAGGTTTATTCTCACAAGACCACTATTTCATTTAATTTTTTATATTTTTCGATTTTTAACTTTAATGTTACACATTTTGTAGTTTAATTAAAAGTTTAAAAAACTCCAGCATTTTTCTAATTTTTCTTTTGTTGGTTTTAATTTTTCTTTTAATTAATGTAACGTAATCTGTGGAATTCAGCTTAAATGGTTTTCACATTTTGTCACTTTGCGTCTAACATCTGACTAGAACCCTGCAATTCAATTTTCAATCTATATTTTATATCA
>NW_020539724.1:26492649-26523462 GCF_003426905.1 Ctenocephalides felis | reverse complement strand
GCACTGTATCTTCGAAATGGCTGAAACTGCCTCTGCCAAAAACTAATCACCTCTTTTCCCAATCATTAAAATTGAATGTTTTTAGATCATTCAAATCGCATAATCCGTTATATCAAAAACTCGATTTGTATTTTCTGCACTCTTTGCTCTTTATCTCCCGTAACTGCTGAACCTGCCTTTGCCAAAAACTAATCAGCACATTTCCCTAATAATAGGAATCGAATGTTCTTTAAATCATTCACATCGGTTGATCCGCCCGAAGACGTGAACGAAAAAATGCGGACACACAAAATACACACACACACACACACACATCCATTTTATCTAAGGTACGCCAAAATATTCAGAAACCTTCAAAATGTCGAGAAATGCAAAAATTTTCAATTTCGATTTTTGGTCCATTACTATAACTGCCCTACGGGAAGTTAAAAACTAAATCTCTATTTTTGAAATAAACAGTTGAAAATTTTATCTTTATATCTGAAAGAATTGATGCAATTTCAACAATTATTAATATTATAAAGTTAATTATTTAACGTCGGGAAGTTAATGCAACTTTTCTTGAGTGAAAATGTGACCTGGTTTGAAAAATTATTCATTTAATACAAATTTCAAATGGTCTTTTTGACGGGTTTTCACTTAATATTTACTATTATCACTAGTTATTATTTTCCATTTTACATTACAATACTTTACCGTTTTGTTCTTTTATTTTTTAAAATAGAGATAAAAGATCTGAGTGTATTAATTTTGTTTGAGATATTATAGAATCTACTACAGAAATATAATGATGGTTATTTTACCAACTTGTTTATTAAGATGATCAAAGCTTTTTATTTAATATTGAAGTGCTAAACTAAAAGACGCAAGTGGTGATTGATATCAATAAAACAAAGTTGTTTTAAAATTAAGTAAATCTCTTTGGATATGGAAATCTAGAGTATTGCGTACATTTTAAACTTAGTCTTAATGGGTTCGTTGGAACATTTATTTTTGAAAATAAATATTGTGATATATTTTGAATATTCCATAACGTGGAAAAACCGAAACTAGTGGGGCGCATGGCATAGTGCCTTAAGGCAAATTGCTGGAACTTTCCGTAAGGTAACGAAATGTTCGAGAAATATTAAATGTTTTCAAATTGATTATTATAAATACTGTAATATTATAAGAATTATATAAACTGAATTGCAAAATTAAAATTATTTGTTTAAAGTATATTTGAACTTTGGTTTAATTCTAATTATTGATTAAATTAAAAATCTGAATTATTTTTGATATACAAAGAAAATTGAAAAAAAATGAAAAAGCAATTATTTTGTTAAAACAAGCGCAAAGTTCTTTGAGTAATTCAAATCGGACGCTTAGTTTTCTCAAAATCTGTCATTTTTGCACATTTCAACCATTTGCTTCGAAATGGTTGGACCTGCTTTTGCTAAAAACTAATCATCACTTCTCCCCATCATTACGAACAGAATGTTTTTTAGATCATTCAAATCGAATGCTCCGTTCTCTCAAAATCTCGATTTCTATTTTCGGCACTTTTTGCATGAAATCTCCGAAACGGCTGGACATGTCTTTGCCAAAAACTAATCAGCACATTTCCCTATCAATAGGAATCGAATGTTTTTTGAACCATTCAAATCGGTTGATCCGTGCGCCCGAAAACGCGAACCAAAATTTGTATCCATACATATATACACGCACACATCCTTTTTTTCTGAGGTATGCCAAAATGTTCAGAAATCTTCAAAAAGTGAAGAAATGTAAAAATTTTCAATTTCGATTTTTGGAGTATTGTTATTTCAAGCTATGGAAAAACCAGATTAAATTTATTTCATTTCGTGTATTTTTCGGTATATATATTCCTGATTGCCATCATTCATGGCCAAAGATTGTGGTAGTTATATGAACCCTTACTATTCAATAAATTATACATTTAAGCTATTCACACTTGAACACAATTTCATTGTCCTGTATTTTTGTTGTATTTTGGAAAATACACAATGGCATTATTTTGACTCTAATACCTAAAAGGTCATAAAACTGCCTGTGAGACGAGAAAGCGACCGCTTCCTTCCCAAAGGAAAAACGCCAAAAATATTAAATGTCTGCAAAAGTTAACAGATTTAATACCAGTTCAGGAAAGTCGGATATGACAAAATCTCCGACACAACTCCGCTCGGATTCACTCCGAGGGAGAGGTTGTATCGGAGTGATAACTATCCAGAGTGAGTTACCCATCTCTAGTATATAATAAATCAGATTCATCAGAGATAAGGACTCTTATCCTTATAATTCTATAGAGACGATAAACAATAATTTTTACATAAACAAATCTATTTTCGCTAAGTCTAATATATACCTAGCAAACTATACTCGATAATAATATTACTTTAATAGAAAAAAGTAATTTCATGCATAACTTATATGTTATGAAATTCATATAAATGAAAACTAATTTTAAATAATCTTTTGCTTGATAAAAAGTTGCATGAAGTTATAATTAACAAAACTAATTATTTGAGATAATGAAATTAGGTATGCGTAAAACTAATTATTATTTAAAGAATGTTACAAAAATATAAGGAAACAAAATAATATTTTAAATTATGATCAAAAGTAATATTCCACTGAAACGTTCATAAATATAATAAAAATAATTTTTAGCTAAGGTCTATAAAAGATTTTGGAAACTACACTTTTAATTTAAGAACAAGATTATATAACTGCGACAATAATTGCAATTCATTTATTAACTTCCCGAAGAAGAAGTTTATTTTCATAAAAAAATTCGATTCGATAATTTTATGTTTTTGCAACGTTTCAAGCTATTCTGAATCAAATGAATTTGGAACTAGTGGTGTGTATGGCAACGTGCTTTAAGGCAAATTGCAGGAACTTCCCGTACCGTAACGAAATGTTCGAGAAATAGATTATTATAAATAAATACTGTAACATTGTCTAATATTTATGAGAATTATATAAACTGAATTGCAAAGTTGAAAATATTTGTTTAAAGTATTTAGAATTAGAATTGCGGGCTGAAATGTGGACAAAAAATTGGTGGTTTTGGAAAGCAAAGACAGGTCCAGGTTTCGGAGTTACCGAGCTAAGTGTGCAAAAAATGGCAGTTTTTGAGAGAATTAAGCGTCCGATTTGAATAATTCAAAAAACATTCTGCTTGTTTTAACAAAATAATTGTTTTTGGAACAAAAATTTCAACTTTTTTTTTCATTTTTTTTTTCAAAAAAAATTTTTTTTTGTTTATCGAAAATAGTTCAGATTTTATTTTTAATTCTGACTAAAGTTCTAATATACTTCAAATAAATAATTTTAACTTTGCAATTCAGTTTATATAATTCTTATAAATAATAGACAATGTTACAGTATTTATTCATAATAATCTATTTGAAAACATTTAATATTTCTCGAACATTTCGTTACGATACGGAAAGTTCCAGCAATTTGCCTTAAGGCACAATGCCATACACACCACTAGTTCTTTATTGAAATTGTTGCAGTACAATTAAATGATTTCAATGTATAAATCTTATTTTTTCAATACGTGCAAACGTACATGATTGATTCTACCATAATATTATATAAATATTTCTCTATTCGTGCCACCCACCGAAAAGTAAATATGTGCATGAATACATCATTGAACGAAAGCAAACTGACTGAAATAAGCATTTAATTGACATGCAAATACAAAATATCAAAATAATACATATTTTCCTAAAATATAAGGAAAATATTGAGATCTTGTTTCAACATTGTTAAGAACCGATCGCTTTCAACTTTTGTAACGACCGAGAAACCAGATATATTGTGGCAATAAGACAAGATTTTAGATTGTTTTTATATAATATCATTTTAATAAAAAAAATCAAGAAAGCAAAATTTTAGGTTATAAAAGTCGTTTATTCTAGTGGTTGCTCAAAATAAGGTTGAAAGTTACATTTTGCCATAAGGCAAGTTGCGAAAACTTTCCAATAGAAGTAATAATTGACCTAATTAACCAAAATTGAGATTATTTAGATACATATTTAACTGTTTATTTCGAAAATCAAGTTTTCATATTTGCCATTTATATGTGCTTGTACTTTATCGCCATTTAAATTTCATTATAAACGTCGAAACATATTTTTTAAAAAACTTAATAAATTATTGTGAAATATTATGCATCTGCTACAAAAAAAATACTAGCACGATTAGATATACCATTAATTGATTATAGTAATCGACCAAAATCGAGTTTTGAGCATTATTAGCATCAGATTTGAATGATTCAAAAAACATTTAATTCGTAATGATGGGGAAAGTGGTGATTAGTTTTTGGAAAAGACAAGTCCAGCCGTTTTGGAAATACTGATACTGATACTGACGGCGATATTGACGAAACGATTATTTTTAGGAAAGCCATTTATTTTCTGAATATAGAAAATAGTTTGGATTTTTATTATAATTTTAGTTAAAACTTTGGAGCTCCCTTATATACTTGAAATAAGCAATTAAAACTTTGCAATTTAGTTTATATAATTCTCGAAATATGAGATAAAATCCTTCATACTAACTCCGTTTGTTTATTCACATATCATATAAACTTATATAAACGTCATCGTCCAATTTATAAGTTCTTTTATCTGGTCTATAAAATACGAATAATGAAAGTTACAGTATTTATAATAATATAATTGAAAATGTTTAATATTCTTCAAATATTTTTTTACGGAACGGGAAGTTTCAGCAATTTGTCTTAAGGCACCAATGCCATACACCGCTAGTTTGATCAATTATTTATTAGTAATGGTAAATTTTTTTACACGAGAAAGATTTGAATAGCCCGCTTAATTACTTGACAGATATTAGCCTATCAGGAAGGATTAATATGGCATATTGGTTTCAATTAAATATTTTGGCTTGGCCTATGATTTTGATTTTAGGCTTACAGTCATTAAACATAGATTCAGCACTAATTTATTTAATGAAACTAGTGGGGTGCATGGCATCGTGCCTTAAGGCAAATTGCTAGAACTTCCGCTACCAAAATATTTTTGAAAAAAAATAGATTCTTGAGAAACTATAAATTTTTGAAAAAAAAAATTTTTTTCGGAAAAAAAACTTTTTGAAAAAAAAATGTTTCCTTTGTTTTGAAATATTCTTGGAAGTTCTGAACTTTTTTTCAAAGCAATCGTACAGCTTTAACTGCATAGAGCCAAAATATCGAAGCGCGTAAGCGCCGCGTCGCCGTCTAACGAATAAACATTGGTACAGAACCCATAGGAATTTAAACAAAATTTATACTTATTGTTAAAATTTCTATAAAATATCTGACAATTTTATGTGCATATGTCTAATGATCATTTTTGACCGCCAAATGATATTTTTTTTACATTTTTCACTAGATCTCCGAAATTTAATCAGTTGTTCATCTTGTCAATACAAGTAAAATGTTTTTTGAATTATAAAAATCGGACACTCCATTCTCTTAAAAACTGAGTTATCGTTTTTGGAACTTTTTGCCCCGTATCTTCGGAACGGCTAGACCGGCCTCCGCCAAAAACTTATCAGTACGTCTCCTTATCAATACGAATCGAATGTTTTTTTAATTATTCAGTCGGTTGATCCGTGTTCCCAAAATCGTCGACCAAAATTTGTAACCGCACACACACGCATACGATTTTTGCGATTTTTGCGATTACTATAACTTGCCCTTGATGTTAATTCACTATAATACAAGATTTCATACTTGATATATTTTTTGTTTTGAGGTTTGGCAGTTCTATTTTAATATGTGTTTTTGGATTTAGGAACTGGTTAGTATAAAAAATTACTTATTGTGATTGCTTAACAATTTGAGTATATGAGTGATAGAAGTGGCGAACACATATAAATTGTTTATGTGAAAAACGAAATCTGAGGCTCATACAGATATTATTATATTTTCTACAATCACAATTTCATTAATTCATTAGTTTTTGACTAAAAAATCGTATTTCCAACAATCAACTGTGAAATATGCAGTAGCATGCATAGCAAATCCTTAAATTTTTTTTTTTTTTTTTTTTTTTTATTTATTATTTAATAGACAATCAGAAGACAAAGTTTCTATTAGCCTATGTGATAAATTATATTTGGCGTTTAGAGGTCTCCTCCATTGAAGAGATCCTCTGCTAGAATTATTCTATAGCTGTCTGTATATAATTTAATATTGCAGGTCCTTTGGCCATTTCTTCTTGAGTCTTCTTGTTTGAACCATTTTGTTGATAATTTGTATTTCAGCGTTCGAATGATCATCTATTTTGTTGTGATAAGAACAGCTCCGGGTCTTTATAATTTCATTTACAGTTTTAATTTCCAGGTCCCTGTGGATGGTCTCATTAGTTACGTACCAAGGCGCATCTACCATTGCCCTTAATATTTTGTTCTGGGTACGCTGTATAATTTTTATGTTTGATGCACTTGCACATCCCCATAATTCTATTCCGTAGCTCCATATTGGTACTAGTACAGTTTTGTATATTAAAGTCTTGTTTGCGTATGACATTTTCGATTTTCTGCCAATTAGCCAGTATAGTTGTTTGAATTTTTCATTGTTTGTTTGCTTTTTTGTTTGATATGGGGACCCCATGTGAGTCTACGGTCTAGATGAAGCCCTAAATAATTAATGCTGGTACTAGGAGGAATTTCGATGTTATTTATAAATACGGCCTCACAGTTTTGAGTTCTCGTTGTAAACGTGATATGTTTTGATTGTCTTCATTTATACTTATTTTCCATTCTTTCAGCCATTCTTCAAGTGCGAATAGATGTTCTTGTAAGTTTAGAGATGCGATTACTGGATCTTGATGTGTTGCCATGATCATTGTGTCATCCGCGAATGTACCCGTAATTGTGTTGTTATGTGTTGGTAAGTCGTGTGTATATACTGTGTATAAAATTGGTCCTAATACACTACCCTGTGGTACTCCCGATTTTATTGGATGAAAATCTGATACTGCATCTCTTACTCTTGTCCTGAAGTATCTACCAGTCAAGAATGACTTCAGTATTTTATATAATTGATTTGGTAAGCATTTTTTAATTTTGGCTATCAATCCATCATGCCACACTCTATCGAATGCTTGTTTTACGTCGATGAATACCGCAGAGCAATACTCACTGTCTTCAAAAGCTTTGTGAATGATTGAAGTTATCCTATGAGCCTGTTGTATAGTGGAGTGAGATTGTCTAAAACCAAATTGATGATCTGGTATCGCGGTAAGATTTTCTTGGATTCTTACTAGTAATATTTTTTCCAATAGTTTAGATATAACCGGTTGAAGACTAATTGGTCTGTATGAATTAGCCATATGACTAGGTTTACCTTGTTTTTGTAACATTATTACTTCGGAGTTCTTTAGGTCCTTTGGCCAATATCCCAAACGTAGTACTCCATTGAATATATAAGTCAGCATTATTAGACCTTTTCTTGGCAGTTCTTTCAAAATTTTAGCATCCAATTGATCAATTCCTGGACATTTCTTGTTATTTAAGAGTGAAATTTGTCTCTTAATTTCTTTTGGTGTAACCTGTTTAATGCTTTCAGTAGTGCCTTTTATCTCATTAACTTCATCAGATACTCGCGGTTGTTGACTATTTTCATTTGGAGTAAATACGTTTCTTAGATAGTCCGCAAACATATTCGCCTTTTCTTGATCACTCCTAGCCCATGGTCCTTCCGAATCTAGTCTTATTGCCGAGTTAGTTGTTATAGGTCTTCTAGTTTTTTTAATTGGTGTCCAAATCGTGTTATCATACTTGTTAAGATTAGTAATATAGTTCATTATGCCAATTTCTCTCCACTGTTTTAATTCATGTTTAAGTTTTCTTGCCAAATTATTGTATATTGTTTTATCGTGCTGGTTATGACTTCTTTGCCAGACATTTCTTGCCTTTCGTTTATCCTTTATAAGCTGCCTAATTTCCATTGGTACGTTGATTTCCAGTTTATGTTGCGCTAGTTCTGGTGTGGCAAACCTAGCAGCTTGTTGAAGAGTACTTATAAACTGTTCAGTTATTTCGTCGAGATCGTTTTCATTTTTAATTCTTACTTTAAGGTTGATTTTTGAATCAATTACATTTCTGAAACACTCCCAATTCGTTTTGTGGTTGTACAGTTTGCGTTGTACCTTCCGTTTATTACATTAGTACTTAGGGTCAGAATTATGGGCGTATGATCCGAAGATAAGTCTTCATTACTTTCTATATCAATATAATTACTTGAAATATTTTTTGTTATAAAAAAATCTAGCAGATCCGGTATCTTCTGTATGTCTGTTGGCCAGTAGGTGGGACTCCCAGTTGTTATTATGGTATAGTTTTTCTCATATATTAACTCTGCCAGTTGTTTACCTTTTGGAGTCGTAAGTCTTGAGCCCCATATTATATTTTTAGAGTTGAAGTCACCACCAACTATAAATTTATTTCCTAATGTTTCAAAATTTCTTCATAATCGTTTTTCTTTAGATTATATCGTGGAGGGCAATAGATGGCTGAAACAATCATATTGTGTTCGAAACCTTTTATTTTAACTGATGTTGCCTGTATATGGTTTTGTTGATATTTCGCTAACTCATAGTGTTCTATTGATTTTATTAGAATACCAGCCCCAGCGTGTGCTGTGTTGTCAGGATGATTAGTACCATAAAAGTTGTAGAATGGAATTTTTATGTATGAAGACTCTGTGAGATGAGTTTCGCTTATTAATAAGATGTCAATCATTTGTATTTGAAGAAACATAGTTAATTCATTTAGATGATTTAGAATGCCATTTGCATTCCATTCAGCAATCCGCAGTGAGTTAGCCATTATTTCTTAGCCAAAAAAGTGAGCATCTGCATGATCATATTATTTTGTTCCATGAGTTGTTTAAACATATCTCTAAAACTGTTCAAGAAATCCTGTAGTACCGTACTTGTTTCGGGCCCGCTGGTTGCGTTTCTTTGTTGATTTCGGATGACTTCCGAGTAGCTCATGTGATTCGTGTTTCTGATGTTAATATTTTGACGACTTATGTTTGGATTATGAATATCTCTCGTATCATGTGATTTTTTTGTTGTATATGTTTTCTTGTAAGCAGTGGAGTACGCGGCCTTGTATTCTTCGCAACCTCTGTAATTTGAGGGGTGATCTTTACCGCAAAGTGCGCACGTAGCAGGCGTACTTTTTGGTTTTACGCAAATTTTTGAGTTATGATTTTCTCCACATTTGACACAAGCAAATGGTCGATTGCAATATGTTTTGCAATGACCATAATTTTGGCATCTTGTGCATTGTATTAATCCTTTTCTCTTTTTGGGCGCTTCAATTACTACAATATGGTTCAACAACTTCGTGATATTGTAAATTTCCTTATTATTATCAGAGGGTTCCAAATCAACAAAAAACATGTTGAGTGGCTTTTTAGTTATATACGATCTCATATTTATTATATTTCTGACCTTGTGATTTTTCTTCTCTAGTTCCGTTTTTATTTCGTTGATATCGTATGTATGATGGATATTTTTGAGTACCACTCTGTATGCTCTTTCATTTTAAGTTGATAAGTATGATAAACAGTACCTTTTGTTTTGAAAAAGTTTATAAGCAGCTTGTATTGCTCGGGCTGTTGAACATTTATTTTCACTGTATCGTCCGACATTGATTTTGTATAATATTGTTCTCTGTTTATTACACTATTAATATCAGATACCATATCAGAAAAATTATTTACATTATATAGGAATATAGGAGGTGGCCTTGTAGTTTTCTCGGTGTTATCAGTTTGTGTTTTTGTTGTTTCGGACGGATGACCTTTGTTTGTTTTTAATGCATCGAACCTGTTTCGAGTCGGCGTTATGTTTACATTTTCGACATATTTATTAGCCGATGTGCGTCTGCGTTTGCTGCCTGGTTCTATTGTTTGCCAAGAAGTTGACGGAACTATTTCGTTCATAATCGTATCGTCTGATTGATTTTTTTCATTAATTGAACTATTGGTTTTCTGATTGATGATTACTTGTTTGCTGCCTGGTTCTATTGTTTGCCAAGAAGTTGACGGAACTATTTCGTTCATAATCGTATCGTCTGATTGGTTTTTTCCATTAATTGAACTATTAGTCTTCTGTTTGTTGATTACTTGTTTAATATATTCATTGTCCATCGTCGACGTATCATGAAGAATGTTGATAGTTTCAACTAACGGAGGGATAGAATAAGTTATATTTTCTTGATTTTGCATACTTGTAATAAAATTATTCACTTATTTACAATTAAATGCCCCCCCTAAAAGGGGCATTTGTTGTACGAAACACTGTATCACTACACTAGATATTTGGTGATTAACAATCACACTTGTTGTTTACGTAACACTATTGCGCACTATTGAATTTCAGCTTCGATCCGTTCGGGTCGGCTGCTCGAGCTCAACTAAATCCTGTAAATTAACAACTTTGTGGAAAATTTTACAGCATTATCATAGATTTGTGGATGTCAAGAATGTTGAGATGTAAATGCAATACTATATGTAAATATGTCAAGGTTCACAAAAAAGATTCTGAGCACATATTTCAATTTTCCGATTGGAACTTTTCTACTTCTAGGTAATTGAGGACCTCAATTTAAGTTATTTTCACTATCGATGTTGGCTTTGTACCCAATTGTACTAATATATTAATATATATAATTATGCTTATGTATATTACTAAAAACTAGTGGTGCATGACATCGTGCCTTGAGGCAAATTGCTGGAACTTTCCGTACCGAAAATTAAAACTTTTAAAAAACCTTTATAATTTTTTGAAAAGTTTGGAAAAATGAGATTTTGCGAAATTTGAAAATTTTTGAAAAATTAAGAGTTTTTGAGAAGTTTCAATTTGTTTTGTTTCGATTTTTTTTTATTTTTTGAATTTTTCTAAAAATGTTTTTTCTAAAAATTTTACTAACTAAGAAACTAGGGTTAGTTATAGTAATCGCAAAAAAAAAATCAAAAATATTTTTTTTATATGTCTTTATGTTTTAGAGGTTTTTGAACATTTTGGCATGCCTTAGAAAAAATAGATGTATGATGTATGACTGATTTTGGGAACACGGTTCAACCGATTTGCATGATTCAAAAAAATTTTGATTCCTATTGATAAGGAGACATGCTTATTAATTTTTGGATGAGACAGGTCCAGGCGTTTCGAAGATACTAGGCAAAAAGTGCCAAAAACGGTAATTCAGTTTTTAATAATTCAAAAAAATTATACTTTGTATTGACAAAATGAAGAACTGATTAAATTTTGGGCAGGGTAAGTCTAGCGATTTTTGAGATCGACTATAATAAAAGTAGAAAATAAGCCATTTGGCGGTCAATAATGATCTTTGGAAATATGCAAATCAAATTATCGGATATTTCAAAAATAATTATGATTAATTTTCTATTGGTTCCGTAACATTGTTTATCCATTGGACCACGACGCAGCGCTTATGCGCTTTGCTATTTCGTCTCTATGCAAATAAAGCAGCGTGATTTCTTTGAGAACTATTGAATATTCCCGTTATAATATGATTTAATATATTAATCAAAGAATACACAAAATTAATGCATAAGAAATTTATTCTTAATGAGGATAATGAGAGAAACTTCGTGCTCTCAAAAACTGAATTATTATTTTTGGCTTTTTTTGCCCCGTATCTTCGAAACGGACTAGTCGGACTGAAACGTCTCAAACCGTAATTTAATTTTTTTGCAAACAGGTAGATTTTTGATAATTTTGGGAAATTGTATTTAACCATTATTATTAGCATAAAAATTTAAAAATCTGTCATAGGTAAGATTAAATATAACAGGAATGAACTGTCTTATGTTTTTAATAATATATGCCGTATAAATAAAGAGTATTACCATAAGCTAAGACTCATTTTAATCTAAATAGACTAATTGTAAGAAAAAAATATGATATTGGAAAATTATCAAGCGGCATGATAAATTATTACTGTTATAAAATAGGGGTTCGTGGTAGGAGAGTAAAAATGTAGGGTAGTATGATCTTCTCTATTATACATTTTGATTCTGAGTCCTGCTGCATGCGATTAAATGATTTTATAAAATTTGGTGAATAACGCCATGAAAATTTCTAGAAAATGTTTAAGTCGGAGATATGTGAAAGGGGCAATTAACCCAACTATATGAATGATTTACTAACTGCAATACAGGCACGTATATAATTGTTACTGGGCCTTATTGATAGTCTTTGCAAGTGCTATCCTAATCTGAACCTGATTTCATTTGAAGTGGAATGTCACATTTAGAGATCAACTTTTTATCTTCCCAAAGGAGAAGTTTATGTTTTTATCAAAAAATCAGATTAGCTAATTTTATGTTTTCTCGACGTTTTCAAGGCATTCTGAATCAAATGAGACCGAATTTGGAAAAGGTATATGTGTGTGTGTGTTTGTGAACAGATTTATTATTACAGTAAATTGACGTTTGCTCAAAAACGGCCGGACCGATTTCAAGAATTTAAATGCTATTCGACGTATATCCATGAGGACTAGCGTTTATCAGTTTTTTGGGACGATCAGACAAGCCGTTTCTTTGTAAATAGCTTTGTAATAAAGTGAAAAATTTGTCGTCCACGTTTTGGCCCGTAATTCTGAATAGATTTTGAGATGAAAAAGATACTGATTAGTTTTTGGTAAAGATCGGCGGGGCCGTTTCCTTGTAATAAAGTATTAAACAAATTTTTGTCGACTATTTTCATGATGTTTTGTTGACGGTAGATACAATAGTCTTAACGATCTCACTAAAATATTACGGCCCTACGACATGCCCTTTAATTTTAAAAATCCGTCCAAGTTTGCAAAAATTATTATCGTTTTTTTGGCGTTTGTCAAAAGTGGAACTTTCATTGAAGTTAGCTTAAAAACGCCTGAACCGATTTCAAATATTTAACAGCCAATCGATATATTTTGATGCTGATTATCTTTTTTCAGTTTTGTGCGACGATCGGCTGAACCGTTTCTTCGTAAATAGTAACAAAGCGAAAAATTTTTCATCCACGTTTTAGCTTTCAATTCTGAATAGATTTTAAAAATTCAAAAACTGTTCGAGAGATATTGGTTGGGAATGATGCTGATTAGTTTTACGTAAAAATCTACCAAGCCGTTTTCTTGAAATTAACTGTTGAAAAAAAATTTTTGCCAATTTTTATGAACCTTCTTTTGGCAATATATATCGTGGTCTCATAAAAACCACGATACTGAAAATTTACGGCCTTACGACAAATAGTTTGATGTTAAAAATTCATCCAAGTTTGAAAAAATATTATAGTCAAAATTTGTGTCAAAAGTTGCTTCTGTGATGTGATGAGTCAAACATTGTCGATTTATTGAAATTTGTAATATTAAACTACAACTTCAGGACTTATAAGCACGTGCCTGTGCAGTATAATTAATATAATTACAGATAATATGAATGTGTTTGAGAAAAAAAGAGAAGATTTTTTTTATTGGAAATCACAATGTGTAGATTTAACGATAACTGTATTTTCGAAATAAATAGTTGAATATTTTATCTAAACCTCTAATTCACAATTTCGGTTGATTAGGTCAACTCACATTATAGGCGGGCAATAAAAATACACGTTCTGCAAGGACTACTGCTTATCGGCGGGCAAGGTATTTTTACACATTTCGAGAAGTTCGTACAACTTGCCTTAAGGCTAAATGCCACTTTCAACTAGTTATAGTTATATGGATTGCCCCTGAATGAAGGCTAAGATGCTAGCCGAAACGTATGGATTTTAAATAAATTTCTAAAAACTCACATACGGATGAAATGTCGGACTTTTAAACGCAGATAATATATATATATATATATATATATATATATATATATATATATATATATATATACAGGAAATAAATCAAAGCGTCTGCCGTCAATAGCATTGGCGACACCTTAGTTAACTAACAATTCTGTTGCAGCCGAATAATTGATAAAGCACAAGTACAGAGCTATTGCGATAAATTTCAAAGAATAAAAAAAAATAATCAAAAAACTATATGCAATAGTAATATAATGGTTAATCTACTAACTACTTTAATAAATTTGCTAGATAATAAATATTGTATAATACGTTGAAAGCAGCTATTCATTGCAAATATCCAAACTGTTTCAAAATGTATAAATTATTTAATTTAAGATAATTCTCATGGTTATGTGATCAAGTTGAATCTAAATGATAAGGTTTTGAAATTCGGATTTTTGGACAAATTTCGTTTCAAGAAAGATAATAGCAAAATTATATATAGGGGAGCTAGGGGCTATTTGTAACAAGGGTAAGTAGTAACATGCGTTACCTAGCTCCCCTATATTGATTTTGAATAATAAGCTACAATTTTAGGACATACAAGCTCGTGTCTGCAAACTATAATTGATATAATGACATATAATTTAAATGTGTTTTGAGAGATATCAAATTGAAATTGTATGTTTAGATTGAAAACAAAAACTTTATTTTCGAAATAAACAGTTAAACATTTCATACAAATATCTAAATCTCAATTTTGGTAGATTAAGTCAATTATTACACATTTTGAGAAGTTTATACAACCTTGGCAAATGCCACTTTCGACTAGATGTTTTTAACTACGTGCCTTTTCCGAAAGCAACCCGATTGTTGATCTACCTCTACTTGTTGAATTTTTATATTAGAATTTCTTTCCTAGTGATGATTTTTAATTTTATCATCAATATATTCAATTAAAAGAGTGCGCGTAAGAATCACACGCGATAGAAGTAAAACTTATTTGCTACTGTACAAAGTAGCAATTTTAAGTTAAGTAAAAATAAATACATGATATAACAATTTTGAATAATGTTTATTAGTAATATGGTAACACTGATGATGCACACATTTTTTAATGTCAACTATTATACACATTTATATAATGATAAATTAAAAATTATATATTTATAATAGCATTAAAAATATGTATAATATTTAAAAACAATAATGTAATTAAAGTCATACTTCAAATATAACATGATCGGTTTGTCATTGTATTTAGCATTTAGAAATAAACCTTGGTTAGAGAAATGAAGTAATTGCTCATTAATAACATCTATAATATTCTTCCACACAGTGGATCATGCCAAATAACGCCTAAACAAATATTGTTTTCGCAACTTCACTTATCATGTAATTGTGTTTGAAGATCTTCATGTTATTAAATATAACATACATTCATTGCTTGCTTGTATCTTTTTTACTTTTTAGCTGGCGATATAATCTCATTCTTTGAACAGCTGTAATATCTGTCTTGCCTAAGAATATTTTCCATTTTAATAACTTCAAAGGTTCATAGAAACTACGAATAATATAGAAATAATTTTTAATCAATAAACTTACGTTTAGTGCAAATGTTTAATTTGTTTTATAATTTTCAAGGATTAGGGTAAAATATTCTTCTGATTCAGGCATTTTTCATTAAATAAACATTTATACTAAATTGTAACTTTAAAATGTTTATTTTTCTATGCCGATTTCCTTATTGATATCGGTACGCATACAGCTTTGATGCCGGTACGCATACAACGACTGATCTCTATTCACATGCACGACCACTAATCACAATCGACCCATATAGAAATGATATCATCGAGAGCGAATGAAGAATCATTGGCATTCAACTCTGCCGTAACGCACTTCCGTTGCGTTTGTACGAATTTACACCCAAGTCGTTTTACTTCAAAAACACCTGTTTTTTCGCGGAATTTTTTTTCAAAATTAAATTGAAAATTCAAAAGATGAACAAGTTCAAAAGTAATTACATGTTAACTGATGAGAGCTAAAAAACGTTACTTAAAAATAAATGTGTAACTATCACTTACAAAAAGATATGAATTATTTATTAAAAATCGCAAATGAAATGTTGCAACACTTGAGCAGAGACGATATGAACTCTATGGAACAAAATCACTATCACATCATTGCATTAACTTTTTTCATTTTATATTCAATGTATTGCATTTTTTGCTTTTTTTGTATTTTTTTTTGCTTATATCAATTTTGTAAATAAGACATTAAAGTCTTGATTAACAAAAATAAATTGTAACAGAAAAAAAAAAAAAAACATCATTGCATTGATAGAAAAATACAAAACTCAGTGGAGCGTATGGCATCGTGCCTTACGACAAATTTCTGGAACTTTCCGTACCAAAATTTTTTTTTTTTAAAGATTAACATTTTTGAAAAAAAATTTACTTTGAAAAATTTAGATTTTTGAATAATTTTTTGGAAAAAAGAATTTTGGAAAAAATGTTTTCTTTATTTTGAAATATTTTGGAAGTTCTGAACTTTTTTTCAAAGTACTGCCTTAACTGCATAGAGACGAAATATCGAAGCGCGTAAACGCCGCGTCGCCGTGTAACAGATAAACATTGGTACGGAATCCTATGAATGTAAACAAAATTCATACTTATTGTTTAAATCTCTATAAAATATCAGATAATTTGATGTGCATTTGTCTAATGATCAGTTCTGGCCGTCAAATGGCATTTTTTCAGTTTTTTCACTAGATCCACGAAACCGTTAGACTTGCCCTCATGAAAATTTAATCAGTTGTTCATATTATCAATACAAGAAAATGTTTTTGGCACTTTTTGGCCCGTACCTTCGAAACGGCTAGACCTGCCTATGCCAAAAACTAATCAGCACGTCTCCTCCATCAACAGCAATCGAATGGTTTTTGAATAATTGAAATCGGTTGAACCGTGTTACCGAAATCGCCAACGAAAATTTGTAACCGCGCATACACACACATACAACCATTTTTTCTAAGGTATGCCAAGATGTTCAGAAACCTCTAAAACGTAAAGATATATAAAAAATTTCATTTTCGCTTTTTTGCGATTACTATAACTTACCCTACGGGAAGTTAATTATTGGAAATTCATCATAACATTTCAGGTCTGATGAGTGATTATATTCAGAATCCAAATGATGCATCATAGTTAATTTAAAGCAAAAGATTGTTTCAACAGCAAAGCAATAATTCCATCTACAATGTCAATTGGACCTTACATCATAATATTTAATCAACAATAACTTTAATGATGAATACATACATAGGCACGCAGTTCTGAATGATTTACGTATTATTATCAGACTAATAAATTATATCGGCCGCATATTGTTCGAACGAAAGAAGTGACAAGATTTTGCGATCAATTAAATGGTAAAACAAGTAGCGCGGCGCGTGATGGAAAATTATTCTCATAATATAAATTATAATGTGCCTGTGCGTGTGTGAGTTTTATTTTAATTCATACTCTTATTATCAGTGGCGGTAAAACACAGTTTTGATATAACAAATTCATTAGGTGCATAGTTAAAGTAACTAACGTTTGTTTAATATCCTAATTTCTCAGATAAGGTGGTTTACGTGCTGTGATAAACTGACAAGATAAATTAATTTGTAATATTTTGGAAAATAATACTGCAGCATTGAAAAACATATTAAATTTTGCGTTTTTACATAAAATATAAATTTATAGATTACCATAAACTTAATTGATTTTTGAAGTAAAATTTCTTTAGGCGCGACTAGGGCGTAAATCCGTACAAATACAACGGAAGTGCGTTACAGCAGATAAGATAAGATAAGAGACGAGTGCCAAAGATTCGTCATTCGCTCTCGATGATATCATTACTATATGGGTCGATTGTGATTTGTCGTCGCGTATGTGAACAGAGATCTGTTGTTGTATGCGTACCGGCGTCAACGTTGTATGCGTACCGATATCAACAAGGAAATCGGCATAGATAAATAAACATTTTAAGGTTATATCGTAGTACAAATCTTGATTTAATGAAAAATGCCTGGATCAGAAGAATATTTTACCCTGTTCCTTGAAAATAATAAAACAAATTAAACATTTGTTCCGTGAACTAAACGTAAGTTTATTAATTAGAAATTATTTCTATATTATTCGTAGTTTCTATAAATCTTTGAAGTTATTAAAATGGTAAATATTTTTAGGCAAGATAGATATTACAGCTGTTCAAAGAATGAGATTATATCGCCAGCGAAAAAGTAAAAAAAAATACAAGCTGTCAATAAATGTATGTTAATTTTAATTACATGAAGTTCTTCAAACACAATTAATGTGAATTACAAAAGATAAGTGAAATTACAAAAACAATATTTGTTTAGGCATTGTTTAACATAATTTAATTTAATAATATATATATATATATAATAATTTAATAAATTCTTTAATATTTGTCCACTGTGTGAACAAATATTATAGAATTTATTAATCAGCAATTACTTCATTTCTCTAATGTAGGTTTATTTTAAAATGCTAATTACAATGAAAAACGATCATGTCATATATAAAGTATGACTTTAATAACATTATTGTTTTTAAATGTTAGACATATTTTTAAAGCGATTATAAGTATATAATTTATAATTTATCATTATATAAATGTGCATAATGGTTGACACTAATAAATGTGTGCACCACGAGTAAAAATTTTGATTTACTTGTTTTGAAACATTAAACACCTAATTACGTCAACCCGATCTTAATGGTGGGAAGTATGCAAAAAGGACAGAAAAATTTAAGTATATCCGTTCAAATCAAATTTATATCCAATTAAGTTTTTTATAAAAAAAAGTTGTTTAATGTTCTTCCTGCTGACAATTCTATTTATGATGATATGCAGGGTGTCCCAGACCATGAAGTCAAACCAAAATGGGGTCATAGTATCGACCTTAACTGTCCTAAAAATAACATAAAACTAGTGGTGTATGACATCGTGTCTTAAGGCCAATTGCTGGAACTTCCCGTACCGTAACAAAATGTTCGAGGAATATTAAATGTTTTCAAATATATTATTATAAATACTGTAACATTGTATAATATTTAAACTGAACTGAATCACAAAATCATAAATATTTATTTAAAATATATAAGTGAGCTTTAAAACTTTAGCCAAAATTAAAATTGAAATCTGAATTATTTTCGATATACAAACAAAAATTGAATGAATTTTTTTTTTCCAACAGCAATTGTTTTGTCAACACAGGCATTTTTTTGAATCATTCAATTCGGATGCTTATTTCTCTCAAAAACTGCCATTTTTTGTATATTTAGCTCTGTATCTTCAAAATGGCTGGTCCTGCCTTTGCAAAAAACTAATAGCAATTTCTCCCGATCATTACTAATTGAATGTTTTTTAGATCATTCAAATCGAAAACTCCGTTCTCTCGATTTCTATTTTCTGCACTCTTTGCTCTCTATCTCCGTAACGGCTGAACCTGCTTTTGCCAAAAACTAATCAGCATATCTCCCTATCAATAGGAATATAATGTTTTTTGAACCATTAAAATTCGTGCGCCCGTGAACGCAAAAATGAGAACACACAAAACATACACGCACGCACACACATCCATTTTTTTTTTGAGGTATGCCAAAATGTTCAGAAACCTTCAAAACTTCGAGAAATACAAAAATTTTCTTTTTCGATTTTTGGCCCATTACTATAAATACCCTACGGAAAGTTAATAAATTATCACACATTTTTTGTAAATTATAAAAAAAGGCCTTCTAGTCGTTACCCCTGTTTTAATAAGCCTCACACTTACCTACCTTCTAAGATAGCTTTCTGAAATAATCGATTTTTTGTATTATTGATTGCATACAGTTCCCAGTTAACATTCTTTAATTAATTTTTTTCGCTTGTACTATTATCATTAGTTTTAATTCGTACTACAACCATTTATCAGAAAGCAGAATAATCACCCCAAATTACTGACGTAAGCAATTTATTTGAGCCTGCAAAGCACCCGCAAAAAATAGCACTTACTTCTTTATATACTTTTTACTTCATACGATTGTACGCCGTTCATATCAAAGTAAATAAAGTGAGCTATTATTATATAGCAATTGTGTTCTTTCTGAGAGATTTTCTGATATATTACATTTGGTCTAATCACTTGATCTAAATGTTTATGCAAAGAAAATGATTATTGTGTTGATATTTTGTGCAAAAATGTTTATCAACTATTCATTAATATAATGAAAATTTTACGAAGCGAATAGAGAAATCAGATTTACAATGAGCAAAGTGACTAAAAAGTTACTGCTCGAACGACTATGCAGACACATAAGACGCAACAAAATCCTACCAGACACCCAATATGGATTTAAAAAACTAAACTCTGCACCACACCCATTGACACAACTAATTCAAAATACCGTACTTAGCTTCAACAGAAAAAACCATTGATTGGTGTTGCTCGACTTTGAGAAGGCGTTTGACACAATCAGAATGGATGGACTGGTACACAAACTCATAATCCTCAATTTTCCACAAAACACAATTTCACCGTGCAAATAGACAACACACATTCGACAGTTAAACAGGTGACGGCGGGTGTACCGCAAGGTTCAATCATAGGACCGTCACTATCTAGCGTCTACATCCATTACATTCTCATTGACGCCAACCCAATACTACTGGCATTCGCTGATGACACTGCCATTTCTACATCATCTAGATGACAGATCACAAAAATACAGAGACTCATAGATACATTGACAGACTAGGCAAATCAAAATAAACCCCCAGAAGACTGAAGCTATTTTGTTTACAAAGAGCTGTAAGTCTACTATATTGACTGACTTGGACAAAATCAAAATAATATACCACGAAGTTAAATGGTCCCAGAATCTCAAATACCGTGGAGTGACCTTGGACCGTAGGCAGAGCTTCAAGAAACATGCTAACATCAAAATTGGACAGACGTTTGGGATGGTAAATATTGTGCTGAGAACTCTATTGAACCATAACAGTCCGTTGAGCATGAACAACAAGCAAACACTTTACTTGACATTAACCCACAAAGACTATAGACTATACAAAATAAAGCTTCACAACTAGTTCTCAACAAATAAAGAGATCCACTGACGACACTATTACTCTACAAAATACATTCATGAACAGGCTTACGTACCGACAGTACTCGACCAAATAAAGAAGCTCACTGGGTCTTGTACCTAAAATGTAGGAATCACCACAAATTTAACATCCAAGTCCTGGGCCAAATACGTCGGACATAGTTTGGTATGGTAAACACTCCACGCCAAACTAAATCCTGATCGATCCTTAGCAATTGGAACATAATTTTTCATTATGAACGAATACATTTGTAATCCTTCTTTATTCTCAAACAAAGCAACAGTTACCAGCTAAATAAAATAACCTATAAATAAATTGATCAATTTCAATGTTAATTTCAATATCGCACAGTTGCAAACACTCGTTTATTTAAAGATAAAAAATTAAAAAATGTTGCATAATATTTATAAATAAGACGATGTAAGATTTCTAAGATATAATATGTGACGTTACTTAAATATTAATCAATTTTCTAATTCTTATAAGCAAATAAAATGTATTGTATATTCCAAATAGTGGTGCATAGCAATTTTCTGTAAAAGCATTTTTACACACCGTCTACTCAAGCAAAATGTTTTTTGAATGCCTCGCGATCGAGAAAAAAATATCCGCATGTTTTTCAATCATTCAAATCGGTTATTCCATACTGTCGAACATGTCGAGGACATTTCTTTTATCCACATAAGTCAACTTTAAAATGAAATATCTTAGTACGGAAACCAAAAAAATTGACACAAAATGTGTACACATTATTAAAATCTCTATAAAATATCTGATAATTTGATGTACACCTGTTTAATGATCATTTTTGACCGCGAAATGTTTTTTTTTACTCTTTTTTCTTGAAACGTCTTAACCGCTGGAACGTCTTTCTGAATTATTTAAATCGGACGCTCCGTTCTGTCAAAAACCCCTTAATGCCCCGAATTTTTGGAACGGCTAGACCTTTCCCAAAAACTAATCAGCACGTCTCCTTATCAATACAAATCGAATGTTTTTTGAATCATTCGAATGGGTTGATCCATGTTCCCGAAATCGTCGAAAATTTGTACCCGCACACAAACACACAGACTGCTCCCGATTCTGTACATATTTGGACTGCGCCCGACGGAAGGCTAAAAACGGCGGGACCGATTTCAAAAATTTAAAAGACATTCGATGTATCTCGACGTGGACCATCGTTTGTCAGTTTTGTGCGACGATCGTCCGAGCCGTTTCTTTGTAATTTACACTAATGTGTTAAACTTTTAGCTCACAAATCAGAATCGATTTTAAAAAATCAAAAACTGTTCGAAAGATATTGGTTGGAAATGATACTGATTAGTTTCAGGTAAAGATTTCAGGAAAACCGTTTTCTTGTAATTAATTGTTGAAAAAAAATACCGATTTTAAGAAACTTTTTTTGACGATAGATATCTTGTTCTTATTACCTACTGATATATTATGGTCCTACGATAAGTACTAATTTAATTTCAATTTTCAAGTCAATTAGAAATGGCTCCGGAATTAGCAAAAAAGTAAATAAATGAAAACAAAATTTCTCTAGTTTTATAAAAATGTTACCATTCATTTAAATCATTGAATAATATCTAGAACTACGTACATAATTTTCGCAAACGTGCAGTATCTTCTTATAGCATATATTATAAGGTTTTAGTTTATGCACTAAACAGTTCTACGAAAATTGGTTGAATTATATAAATCAATTTTGGAACAATAAGCTACAATTTTAGGACATACAAGCACACGTGTCTATGCACTATAATTAATATAATGACAGATATTATAAATTTATTTGAGAAAATTCAATTGGAAATCGCAATGTTTAGATTTAATTGATAGCAAAAACTTGAATTTCGACATAAACAGTAGAAAATGTTATCTGAATATTTAAATCACAATTTCGGTTGATTAAGTCAATTATTACACCTATCGGGAAGTTTTTGCAACTCGCCTTAAGGCAAAATGCAATTTTCAAGTATTCAACTTTCAACGCTTTCCAAGAATTGAACTATCTGTCTATAAGCATAAGAAACTCTTGTACGTTTTTATTGTAATGTTTGAGTAAAATCATATACGTATTAAAAAAAAAACAAATGTATTTTGCAGTAAGTACAAGTAGATATAGCTCTCGTGATTTTCCTATACTACCTTGGGTACATCGTTGAATGCAAAACAGTTAACCTTACATGAAACGTTCATATTTTTTTATAAATTCTTCGTGAAAAATAAACCTACATGTTATGATATTGACTCGACATTAGAATTTAGTTTGTTTTGTTCTTCTAAATAAACTCGATATCAAAATATTTTTAGGTAAAATGAATATATTTATCAATATGATTTTCAAGAATACAACGTGCTTACGAAATGATATCGTAGGTAGCAATACGTTACATAAAAATTACCTACTCTATAAAATCTTAACTAAATTGTTAATAAAATATTTAAATTTTTGTTTTGTTAAAATTTATATTTCTCAAGTTTCATGCAGTTTACCAAAGATCAGTATGTGGTAAAGTTCTATAAAATAAAATTTCAAACTAGTGGTGTATGGCATCGTGCCTTAAAGCAAATTGCTGGAACATGATTTCAAATGGATTATTAACTTCCCCAAGGAGATGTTTCGGGGGAAGTCCCATAACGCCGGACGGCACTAAACACCGGGCACTCTATTTAACACGTATTATTTAAGCGAGTATAAATCTTTTCATTTCAAAATACAAGTGAAAGGGGCACAGGGGGCACAGGGGGCACACAGGTGCAGAATCTCGCGACAAGCCTGTGACGCACACGGCCACGGCGAGAGCAACCCTTTCCTGTTTTTGGCGCAAAATCCACGGCATCACCTAAATATTAATGGAAGTAATTCTAGCATATTTATGCATTTACATTTGAGTAAAGCAAAGATAAAAGTTGTACTTGATTGTTGTCCGTAAAATGGTAGAATATTATTAGATGTTTTAACCAATTTTAGTAGGTGCCACCAAATAAACGAAAATGTCTGTCCTTTAGCACCGGGCACTAAGTCGTCTCTTAGTGCAGTAAACATATTGATATTTCTTGTGAGAATTTACGTAATTTATTCCAATTATTTCATTTTGTTCTGTATGATAGCTAACGGTCACTGCATACACAAATCTTCGTATTTCATAGTCAAAGAATGAAAATCTTATGATGAATGCTCCAGCTGAGAGCATCGGTGTGGCCCAGCCAAAAGGGTGAATAAATAGTGATTTTGTTGCAATGTCTCAGAATATTCAAAGGCACATGTGCAAACATTCCAAAGTGTGGAGATGACTACATATGCGATCAATGCAGGTTATTTTAAAATGTCCGGTACTAGGTGCCACTGTTTAAAATCAAATTTTTTGATACCAAAATTTGATTGATAGGATTAATTATTTTTTAACAAAGATTGCGCTTTTGTTAATTTAGTTTGATTCCTAACTTTGTTATCTAACATAAATCATAATTTAATAATCATTTCGTAAAATATTTTTTGATTTATTTATAAATAACTTCAGGTGTCCGCCACTAGGAGACTTGCCCCTATGTTTTCATAAAAAAATCCGATTCGCTAATTTCGTGTATGTGTGTGTGTGCGTGTAAACAGATTTTTTGCCGTAAATCAACGTTTTCTCAAAAACGGCTGGACCGATTTCAAAAATTTAAAAGCCAGTCGATGTATCTCGATGAGGACTAGGGTTTCTAAGTTTTGTGCGACGATCGGCCGAGCCGTTTCTTTGTAAATCGCAGAAAAGTGAAAAAATTTTCGTCTACGTTGTAGCCCGCAATTCTGAATCGATTTTGAAAATTCAAAAACTGTTTGAAAGATATTGGTTGGGAATCGACCTGATTAGTTTATGGTGAAGATCGGCCGGGCCATTTTCTTGTAATAAAGTGTTACAAATATTTTTTTCGACGATTTTTATAAATTTTTTTTGACGGTAGTTTGCTTAGTTTTATAGATCATACTAAAATATTACGGTCCTACGATAAGTCATTTAATTTAAAAAATTTGTCAAAGTTTGGAAAAATTAGTATCGTTTTTGGGCGTTTGTCAAAATTAGAACTTTCATTAACGTTTACTCAAAAACGCCTGAACCCATTTAAAAAATTTTTAAAGCCAATCCATGTCAATTGATGTGGATTATCTTTTCTCAGTTTTGTGCAGCGATCGATTTCATCCACATCTAAGCTCATGCCACCGAATCGATTTTAAACTAGTTGGTATTGATATTTTGCCTTGAGGCAAGTTACATGAACTTCCCGATATATGTAAATAATCGACTTAATCCATGATAGATAAATTAATTTATGAGTGGTTAGAAGTATTCGAAGTGGATTTATTACACATTATTGAAAATCGAACACGTCAACCCAGTCGCCGTATTTTTTAAAAGCAAATTGTCAAAAATCAATAATTTTAATAATTGAGCCAGGATTTCTTGTAGGACTTTAATTTTTTTCTATGTTGTTACTATTTTTCACTATGCACGACAAGTAGTTTAATTTTAAAAATGCATCAAAGTTGGAGAAAATGAGTAGTTTTTTTGACGTTTGTTCAAATTAAAATTAGACGATTTACTTCGTATAACGATAGAGTACTTGGTCTTAATGAACATACTAAACCATTAAAGTCCTACGGAAACTGGTTCATTTATAAAAATCATTGGTTTTTGAAAATCAAAATCAATCGCTTTCAAATATGTGTAATAAATTCACCCGGAATACTTTTAATCACTCATAAATTAATTTATTTTTTATTGACTAAGTCGATTATTTATACATATCGGGAAGTTCTTGTAACTTGCCTCAAGGCAAAATACCAATACCAACTTAAGTCTTGAGCAATATCATATGTGAAAAAATAATTTACAAATTACTGTTATGCTATAAAAGTTCAATAGAATACTAAATAAGTGGTGATAATGAATAGTGAAATGTTTCACACTTTCAACTTTTTTCTAAGCAAGAAGTCAAATTATGAATATCCAAAAATATCGATTATATTCCTGATGCGTGAACTGTTATATACGGATGACAAGATGATATATATTAAATTCATTTCTTTATAATTACATGTTCCAATGTGTCAAATAAAATAAATTAGAAAAGTGTCTGCACTCGTCGATCCTATTATGATAATAAATACTTGGTTGAGATGTGTGTATAAAAATCATGCATTGATTAAACGCACATAAGCTAAACCGTATTCGAATCACAATCTTTGTATTTACAGTAACACTTCCTCATCGAGATACATCGACTGGCATTTAAATTTTTGAAATCGGTTCAGCCGTTTTTGAAAAAACATTGATTTACGGCAAAAAATCATACACATACTTTTTTCCAAAATTGGTCTCATTCGATTCAGATTGGCTTGAAACGTCGGGAAAGTATATAATTAGCGAATCGAATTTTTTGATGAAAACATAAACTTCTCCTTCAGGAAGTTAATAACGTGCGCCCCATAAATATGAACAACAGCGAATATTATCTCTTTTTTTAACTTCCCGTATGGTAAGTTATAGTAATCGCAAAAAATCGAAAATAAAAATGTTTATACATCTTTACGTTTCAGAGGTTTCTGAACATTTTGGCATACCTTACAAGAAATTGATGTATGTGTACGTGTGTGTGCGTGAGCGTGTGTGTGTGTGCGGGTACAAATTTTCGTCGACGATTTCGGGAACACCGATCAACCGATTTGAATAATTTAAAAAACATTCGATTTTAAGCATAGGCAGGTCTAGCTGTTTCGAAGATACGGGGCAAAAAGAGGCAAAAATGGTAATTCAGCTTTTGAGAGAATGAAGCGTCCGATGTGAATAATTCAAAAAGCATTTTGCGTGAGTGCAAAGATGAGTAGACAGTGTGCAAAAAATGCTTTTACAGAAAATTTCGTAATTTTGAAAATTCTCAAAAAAAATTAATTTTCATCATCTAAATATTGAAAAATTTCAAAAAATATCAAAATTTAAAAAAGAACGATTTCATACAACAATTTGAGAATATTTTGAAATTTTCAAAAAAATAGAATATTTTCAAAAAATTTCAAATTCTCAAAATAATAAAAAACACGTTTTTCTTTTAAAAAAAAATCAAAATTTTGAAAATTCTAAATGATCAAAAAAATCAAATTAAAAAAAAAGAATATTTTTTTATAAACTTACACAAAGTTGTTCGTAGAATACGCTCGTCGCTCAATTTGTAAAGCACTTAAAAGTTTACATGTATTTATAATAAATAATCTATTTGAAGTTATTCAGACAATTATTAATTGTTTGGATACGGAAGTTCCAGCAATTTGCCTTAAAGCACGATGCCATGCGTCCCATTATTTAATAATTTAAATCGAAATTTTTAACTGTACAACAGAATACTTGGTAGACTTGTAGCGCATATAATAATGCTTCAGTATAATAACATTAATTAAATATATTGTTAAAGTAAAAATTATAAGTTTTAAACAGGTAATAACATTTCATTGTTTAATTTAACTTTTTCATAGTTTAAAGTAATCACAACTATGAATGGATAAAAAAGTTTAAAATGCCCTGAAAGAAATTCGTAATGAAGAAAGCGTTTTCAATTCTTGTGAAACACCTAAAATGCATAACTTTATACTTCAATATTATGCCTCAGATATATGAGAATTTTGCATTGCTGTAAACTCAGAATAAATATTTTTTTAAACTATTCTTAATGATTGTTAAGTTCGTGATTTGTTTCTTTAGAAATAAATATTACGGTCCAAGAACTACAGCCATTTCTTCATAAGAATAATACTAGGGGTTAATTAATATAAAAGTTGTATAATTTAATTTAAAACATAAAAATAATGCTATAAAGGATCTGAGTTTTCTCATATACATATGAAATAAATATTATTACTATACGTTTTATATATTATACGCATAATGTTTGTAGCGTTTCTGGGAAAACGCTTAGTTTAACAATAACATTGACTGAATAGTGCAATTGTAAATGTGTTACTAATTAGTTAGAGGAAGTTTAGTTTTTGGCAAAAGCAGCCCAGATGTGAGCTTTTAAAGTGGTTATATAAAAAACTGTTGAATCTCCCTTAAAATTAACATTACATTTTATAAAACAATTAAATAGCGTATAGTTAAAATTTAACATTAACCCTGGCGATCACTACCTAAAAAACTAACAACGAAAGAAAATACTTTTATTATGGTTTTTCAAAGATTACCGTTTATCTCCCGATAGCAAAGCCATGAGAATCAAGGTTATAGCTGGTTATACAACTTTTTCCCTCTACTTTCAAATATTGTTATTGAACAATGCTTAACTTTACTTTGAGATATCGGTGGTGGACCATATTAACCATATTAAAAATTAGTGGAAAATAAACATTAGTGAATTATATTTTATATTGCATTATCAAATGGTTTAATTTAATACAAAATTCCAGTGCTGACGCTTTTCATATTTTTCAATTTGTAGAGTAGTTTAATGAATCATGATGGATGTCTGACTTTGTCTACAATGTCTATGTAAGACTAATGAAAACGTGAGACTATGTAAACGTGATGTATATGTATATGTGACTATGTAACATAGTGAATCATTTTTTGATAAACTCCTTCTAATACTGGAACTGTTGATACATTTAATAGAATGCGAGCTTTATCTTCAATTTTCAAAATATTTAATTCCAGAGAGCAGAGAACTTGTAATTTTGTGTAATTTTACAGGTGCGTGTTGTCTGTTATAACTGGGAACAAGTTATTCGACAAAATGCCCCCCTTTGAGCGATTCCAAATTTAGTAGGTTCTTGACAAATAAAAAAGTAATATAATCTAGAAAATGTTTTATAAATACCAATTAGTATAAAATTATACAAATGAGCTCTTTAAGAGCACCAAGTTTGAGAAAAATATGATTTGCAACTGTTGCAGCAAAAGAGTGCTAAAACGCTAAAAAGTGCGTTTTCATATTAACATTTCAATAAACTTGATATTATGAGTTTTTAATATTACTTGCGGTCTGTTTCATAACTTGTGTATAAATAAAACTACAAACAAAACTACTTACTACAATTAAATAATATTCATCTAAAACATCCTATTAAATGTAATTGAACATCTGCCAAAATCATTTGACATTTGAAGTCATCGTCCTTTAAATTACGCTACGACAAAAAATTTCATATTAAAAAATGTAAAGATTCTACGCGGTTTTGAGATAATATCTCACCTTTTGCAATACCTATGGATTAGCACGATTTTCAAACTAAACTGGCCAAATCCGTACAGCCACTTTAACGTTTTACCATACATTTGGTCGACCTCTATTTTTATATATAAGAAGATATATATATATATATATATAATATATATATATATATTAGCATCGTTATCTTGATTTGAAAATAGATTTGAGGGTCCGCTAATGTGCGAAAACGTCAGTTGCACAAAATCGGCGAGGCAAGCGGTCATATGACTGATCATTATTTGGAACTTTGCACGTTTATTTGGATATTTTATATAAATATAAATTATAATTGGGTCGTACGTAAATTACATAAACAACAACCAAAATATAAATATAAAACAAATGTTTTAATTGTTGTAAAAATGCAACAACTATAGTTACGGTTCCAAATAAAATATTCAGTTTCATAATTCCATATGTAAGAAAAATCGATATCTTCTTTTTTTATGTAATATATGTACATGTGTTCGACTTTTACTAAACGAGATGTCGATACACATGGAATTAAAAAGTTATAAGAAAAGAATATTTTTGTCTACCACTTTCTAGAATTGATAAGCTGACTAAAACAACATTATTGTTATTAATCATCTCTAAAAAAGTTGGTTATATAAATTATTATTTAAGTTCCTTGACGTACTTCGTCATATAAAAACAATTTCCAAATATTTTATAGCAAATTAAATAAACTTGGAAACCGATAATAATAGATTCTGGTAAATCAGTGTTATGGGCCCAAATGTTTCCATTGTGATAATTACATATTTACAATCAACACTTGCATAGGTACGTTGTGTTATATGAAAATACTGACTACATTGATGATAGATTTCAATAACTAGTGGGGTGCATGGCATCGTGCCTTAAGGCAAATTGCTGGAACTTCCCGTACCGTAATTAAAAAATTGGTACGGAACCCAAAAAAAATTACGCAATAATGTGTATACATTTTAAAAATCTCTATAATATTTGATAATTTGATGTGCATAAGTCCAATAAACATTTTGTCCGGCAATTTTTTCTAACTTATTTTTATTGAGAGTTCATAACCGCTGGACCTGCCTTCCCAAAAATTAGTTGTCATCTTGTCAATAGAAATAAAATGTTTTTTGAATTATTAAAATCGGACGCTCCGTTCTCTTAAAATCTGAGTTACCGTTTTTGGCAATTTAGGCCCCGTATCTTCGGAACGGCTAGACCTGTCTTCGCCAAGTCGACGAAAATTTGTATCCGCACACATATACATGCCAAATGTTCAGAAACCTTATATAAAATTTTCATTTTCGATTTTTTTTTGCCATTACTATAACTTGCCCTACGGGAAGACAATGACTGCCCATTTTTGTATATTGCTGAAACTTTTACTGCTCCCGAACGTCTTCTATCACTCACTCTTCTACACTTTCTTCTATGATTCTTTGAATATAAATGAAACATAAGGAAACCAGTCATTGGCGTTGTTTTTGAATGACAAGACAATAACGTTTAAAGAGACCTCTCATAAGCATCACACACACCCTGACCAGAATTCACGAGGGATTTCGCGAACGGTCATCGATGATGATCAAACTCCAAATGA
>NW_020539724.1:26474885-26491649 GCF_003426905.1 Ctenocephalides felis | reverse complement strand
AATGATATCATCGAGAGCGAATGACGAATCTTTGGCACTCGTCTCTTATCTTATCTTATCTGCTGTAACGCACTTCCGTTGTATTTGTACGGATTACGCCCTAGTCGCGCCTAAAGAAATTTTACTTCAAAAATCAATTAAGTTTATGGTAATCTATAAATTTATATTTTATGTAAAAACGCAAAATTTAATATGTTTTTCAATGCTGCAGTATTATTTTCCAAAATATTACAAATTAATTTATCTTGTCAGTTTATCACAGCACGTAAACCACCTTATCTGAGAAATTAGGATATTTAAACAAAACGTTAGTTACTTTAACTATGCACCTAATGAATTTGTTATATCAAACTGTGTTTTACCGCCACTGATAATAGAGTATGAATTAAAATAAAACTCACACACGCACAGGCACATTATAATTTATATTATGAGAATAATTTCCATCACGCGCCGCGCTACTTGTTTTACCATTTAATTGATCGCAAAATCTTGTCACTTCTTTCGTTCGAACAATATGCGGCCGATATAATTTATTAGTCTGATAATAATACGTAAATCATTCAGAACTGCGTGCCTATGTATGTATTCATCATTAAAGTTATTGTTGATTAAATATTATGATGTAAGGTCCAATTGACATTGTCGATCGAATTATTGCTTTGCTGTTGAAACAATCTTTTGCTTTAAATTAACTATGATGCATCATTTGGATTCTGAATTTGTGTGTTCTCTTTGCTGTTTCTTTGTAAATTATAAAAAAGTGAAAATAATTTCGCCCCCGTTTTAACCCGCAATTTTAAATCGATTATAAAAAATTCAAAAACCGTGCGACAGATATTGGGTTGGAAATCGTGCTGATTAGTTTTTGGTAGTGATCGGTCGGGCCATTTTCTTGTTATAAAGTGTTATACAAAATTTGACGATTTTTATTATTATTATTTTGACGGTAAGTACCATAGTCTTCCAGATCATACTAAAATATTACGGCCCTACGACAACCAGTTTAACCTTAAAAATTCGTCAAAGTTTGCAACAATTGGTATCGTTTTTTTGGCATTTATCAAAATTAGACCTTTCATCGACGTTTTCTTAAAAACGCCTGAACCGATTTCAGAAATGTAAAAGCTATTTGATGTTTCTCGATGAGGATTATCGTTTGTCAGTTTTGTGCGACGATCTGTCAAGCCGTTTCTTTGTCATTTGGAAAAAAGTGTTAAACATTTTGTCCACATTTAAGCTCATACTACCGTATCAATTTAAATAAATCAAAAACTGTCCGAAAGATATTAGTTGGGAATGATACTGATTAGTTTTAGGTGAAAATCTACCGAGCCGTTTCTTGTAATTCGTTGTTGAACAAAAAATTTGAGCCGATTTTTATGAATCTTTTTTTGATGATATATATCATGGTCTTATACAGCTTGTTGAAATATTACAACCTTACGACAAATAGTTTAATTATAAAAATTTTCAAAGTTTGAGAAAATGAGTAGTTTTTTTGACGTTTGTTAAAATTAAAATTAGACGATTTACTTGGCTAAACGATAGAGTACTTGGTTTTAATGAACATACTGAACCAATAAAGTCCTACGGAAACTGGTTCAATTATAAAACTTATTGATTTTTGAAAATTTTCTTTTAGAAAATACTCCGAGTTAACGTGTTCGTTAGTTTTCAATTATGTGTAATAAATCCACTCGGAATACTTTTAATTACTCATAAATTAATTGATTGTGTATTGATTGAGTTGATTATTTACACATATCGGAAAGTTCATGTAAGTTAACTCAAGGCAAAATATCAATACCCACTAGTTAACTTCCCGTTGGGCAAGTTATAGAAATCGAAAAATCGCAAAAAAATCGAAAATGAAAATTTTTATATATCTTTACGTTTCAAAGGTTTCTGAACATTTTGGCATACCTTAGAAAAAATGAATGTATGTGTGTGTGCATGTGTGTGCGGATACAAATTATCGTCGACGATTTCGGGAACACCGATCAACCGATTTAAATAACTCAAAAAACATTCGATTCATATTGATAAGGAGACGTGCTGATTAGTTTTTGAGAATGAAAAATGAAAAAAGTAAAACAAAATGCCATTTGGCGGTAGACATATGCACATCAAATTATCAGTTATTTTATAGAGATTTTAACAATAAGTATAAATTTTGTTTGCATTCCTATGGGTACCGTGATAATGTTTATTCGTTAGACGGCGACGCGGCGCTTACGCGCTTTGACATTTTGTCTCTACGCAGTTAAAGCAGTACGATTGCTTTGAAAGAAAATTCAGAATTTCCAAAATATGTCAAAATAAAGAAAACATTTTTTTCAAAAAAGTAATTTTTTGTCAAATTCCTAGTTTCTCAAAAACCTAATTTTTTCGAAGTAAAATTTTTTCAAAAATGGTAATAGTTTTTAAGAAAAATAATAATATTTGGTACGGGAAGTTCCAGCAATTTGCCTCAAGTAGATGCCATACGTCCCACTAGTTTTGTATTTTTCTATCAAGGCAATGATGTGATAGTGATTTTGTTCAATAGAGTTCATATCGTTTCTGCTCAAGTGTTTGCAACGTCTCTAAACGCTTGGCAATAAAACTTATTTGGGATTTGTATCAATTAATTCATATGTTCTAGTAAGTAAAAGTTAAACAAGTAACTACTTCATCTATTGCTCTGGCCGAACCGTTTTTCAGCTCTCGTCAGTTAACATGTGATTACAATTTAATTGCGAAAAAAAATCCGCGGAAGAACAGGTGTTTTTAATTGAAAATATAGATGACATGTTTCGAAGTGAAAATAGCCCTTTTCTTACATTGCTGAATTATGTTAAAAATCATCACTACTAAAGAAAATCTAATAATAAAATAGATCAAAGATCGGGTTGCTTTCTAGGCGTATTGCATAAACTTTCCGAAATGTGTAATAATTGACTAAATCTACCAAAATTTAAATTTAGATATTTGTATAAAATGTTCAAGTGTTTATTTTGAAAAGAAAGTTTTTGTTTTCAATCTAAACATACAATTCCGATTTCATATCTCTCAAAACACATTTAAATTATATGTGATTATATCAATTATAGTTCACAGACACGAGCTTGTATGTCCAAAAAATTGTAGCTTATTATTCGAAATTCATATAGGGAACCTAGGTAACGCATGTTACTAGTTACCCTTGTTACAAATAGCCCCTAGCTCCCCTATATATAATTTTGCTATTATCTTTCTTGAAACGAAATTTGTCCAAAAATCCGAATTTCAAAACCTTATCATTTAGATTCAACTTGATCACATAACCATGAGAATTATCTTAAATTAAATAATTTATACATTTTGAAACAGTTTGGATATTTGCAATGAATAGCTGCTTTCAACGTATTATACAATATTTATTATCTAGCAAATTTATTAAAGTAGTTAGTAGATTAACCATTATATTACTATTGCATATAGTTTTTTGATTTTTTTTTTTATTCTTTGAAATTTATCGCAATAGCTCTGTACTTGTGCTTTATCAATTATTCGGCTGCAACAGAATTGCTAGTTAACTAAGGTGTCGCCAATGCTATTGACGGCAGACGCTTTGATTTATTTCCTGTATATATTTATATATATATATATATATATATATATATATATATATTATCTGCATTTAAAAGTCCGACATTTCATCCGTATGTGAGTTTTTAGAAATTTATTTAAAATCCATACGTTTCGGCTAGCATCTTAGCCTTCATTCAGGGGCAATCCATATAACTATAACTAGTTGAAAGTGGCATTTAGCCTTAAGGCAAGTTGTACGAACTTCTCGAAATGTGTAAAAATACCTTGCCCGCCGATAAGCAGTAGTCCTTGCAGAACGTGTATTTTTATTGCCCGCCTATAATGTGAGTTGACCTAATCAACCGAAATTGTGAATTAGGGGTTTAGATAAAATATTCAACTATTTATTTCGAAAATACAGTTATCGTTAAATCTACACATTGTGATTTCCAATAAAAAAAATCTTCTCTTTTTTTCTCAAACACATTTTATATTATCTGTAATTATATTAATTATACTGCACAGGCACGTGCTTATAAGTCCTGAAGTTGTAGTTTAATATTACAAATTTCAATAAATCGACAATGTTTGACTCATCACATCACAGAAGCAACTTTTGACACAAATTTTGACTATAATATTTTTTCAAACTTGGATGAATTTTTAACATCAAACTATTTGTCGTAAGGCCGTAAATTTTCAGTATCGTGGTTTTTATGAGACCACGATATATATTGCCAAAAGAAGGTTTATGAAAATTGGCAAAAAAATTTTTTCAACAGTTAATTTCAAGAAAACGGCTTGGTAGATTTTTACGTAAAACTAATCAGCATCATTCCCAACCAATATCTCTCGAACAGTTTTTGAATTTTTAAAATCTATTCAGAATTGAAAGCTAAAACGTGGATTGAAAAATTTTTCACTTTGTTACTATTTACGAAGAAACGGTTCAGCCGATCGTCGCACAAAACTGAAAAAAGATAATCAGCATCAAAATATATCGATTGGCTGTTAAATTTTTGAAATCGGTTCAGGCGTTTTTAAGCTAACTTCAATGAAAGTTCCCCTTTTGACAAACGCCAAAAAAACGATAATAATTTTTTGCAAACTTTGACGGATTTTTTAAATTAAAGGGCTTGTCGTAGGGCCGTAATATTTTAGTAAAATCTTTAAGACTATTGTATCTACCGTCAACAAAATATCATGAAAATAGTCGACAAAAATTTGTTTAATACTTTATTACAAGGAAACGGCCCCGCCGATCTTTACCAAAAACTAATCAGTATCTTTTTCATCTCAAAATCGATTCAGAATTACGGGCCAAAACGTGGACGACAATTTTTTTACTTTATTACAAAGCTATTTACAAAGAAACGGCTTGTCTGATCGTCGCCAAAAACTGATAAACGCTAGTCCTCATCGAGATACATCGAATGGCTTTTAAATTATTGAAATCGGTCCAGCCGTTTTTGAGCAAACGTCGATTTACTGTAAAAATCTGTTCACATACACACATACATACCTTTTCCAAATTCGGTCTCATTTGATTTAGAATGCCTTGAAACATCGAGAAAACATAAAATTAGCTAATCTGATTTTTTGATAAAAACATAAACTTCTGCTTTGGGAAGATAAAAAGTTGATCTCTAAATGTGACATTCCACTTCAAATGAAATCAGGTTCAGATTAGGATAGCACTTGCAAAGACTATCAATAAGGCCCAGTAACAATTATATACGTGCCTGTATTGCAGTGAGTAAATCATTCATATAGTTGGGTTAATTGCCCCTTTCACATATCTCCGACTTAAACATTTTCTAGAAATTTTCATGGCGTTATTCACCAAATTTTATAAAATCATATAATTGCATGCAGCAGGATTCAGAATCAAAATGTATAATAGAGAAGATCATACTACCCTACATTTTTACTCTTCTACCACGAACCCCTATTTTATAACAGTAATAATTTATCATGCCGCTTGATAATTTTCCAATATCATATTTTTTTCTTACAATTAGTCTATTTAGATTAAAATGAGTCTTAGCTTATGGTAATACTCTTTATTTATACGGCATATATTATTAAAAACATAAGACAGTTCATTCCTGTTATATTTAATCTTACCTATGACAGATTTTTAAATTTTTGTGCTAATAATAATGGTTAAATACAATTTCCCAAAATGATCAAAAATCTACCTTTTTGCAAAACAATTAAATTACGGTTTGAGACGTTTCAGTCCGACTAGTCCGTTTCGAAGATACGGGGCAAAAAAAGCCAAAAATAATAATTCAGTTTTTGAGAGAACGAAGATTCTCTCATTATCTTCATTAAGAATAAATTTCTTATGCATTAATTTTGTGTATTCTTTGATTGATATATTAAATCATATTATAACGGGAATATTCAATAGTTCTCAAAGAAATCACGCTGCTTCATTTGCATAGAGACGAAATAGCAAAGCGCATAAGCGCTGTGTCGTGGTCCAATGGATAAACAATGTTACGGAACCAATAGAAAATTAATCATAATTATTTTTGAAATATCCGATAATTTGATTTGCATATTTCCAAAGATCATTATTGACCGCCAAATGGCTTATTTTCTACTTTTATTATAGTCGATCTCAAAAATCGCTAGACTTACCCTGCCCAAAATTTAATCAGTTCTTCATTTTGTCAATACAAAGTATAATTTTTTTGAATTATTAAGAACTGAATTACCGTTTATGGCACTTTTTGCCCAGTATCTTCGAAACGCCTGGACCTGTCTCATCCAAAAATTAATAAGCATGTCTCCTTATCAATAGGAATCAAAATTTTTTTGAATCATGCAAATCGGTTGAACCGTGTTCCCAAAATCAGTCATACATCATACATCTATTTTTTCTAAGGCATGCCAAAATGTTCAAAAACCTCTAAAACATAAAGACATATAAAAAAAATATTTTTAATTTTTTTTGCGATTACTATAACTAACCCTAGTTTCTTAGTTAGTAAAATTTTTAGAAAAAACATTTTCAGAAAAATTCAAAAAATAAAAAAAAATCGAAACAAAACAAATTGAAACTTCTCAAAAACTCTTAATTTTTCAAAAATTTTCAAATTTTGCAAAATCTCATTTTTCCAAACTTTTCAAAAAATTATAAAGGTTTTTTAAAAGTTTTAATTTTCGGTACGGAAAGTTCCAGCAATTTGCCTTAAGGCACGATGTCATGCACCACTAGTTTTTAGTAATATACATAAGCATAATTATAAATATTAATATATTAGTACAATTGGGTACAAAGCCAACATCGATAGTGAAAATACCTTAAATTGAGGTCCTCAATTACCTAGAAGTAGAAAAGATCCAATCGGAAAATTGAAATATGTGCTCAGAATCTTTTTTGTGAACCTTGACATATTTACATATAGTATTACATTTACATCTCAACATTCTTGACATCCACAAATCTATGATAATGCTGTAAAATTTTCCACAAAGTTGTTAATTTACAGGATTTGCTATGCATGCTACTACATATTTCACCTATAAATTTATAGGTTAAGTTAATTTTTATTAGTTAGTATTAAATATAAGTTTATGTATTTATATCTTAGGATATAGTTATACATGTTTATTAAATTGTATAGAAATATGTATGTATAATCTAATATAAATGAAATAAATAAATCTTTAAAAACAAAAAAAAAACTACATATTTCACAGTTGATTGTTGGAAATACGATTTTTTAGTCAAAAACTAATGAATTAATGAAATTGTGATTGTAGAAAATATATTAATATCTGTATGAGCCTCAGATTTCGTTTTTCACATAAACAATTATGTGTTCGCCACTTCTATCACTCATCTACTCAAATTATTAAGCACTCCCAATAAGTAATTTTTTATACTAACCAGTTCCTAAATCCAAAAACACATGTTAAAATAGAACTGCCAAACCTCAAAACAAAAAATATATCAAGTATTAAATCTTGTATTATAGTGAATTAACATCAAGGGCAAGTTATAGTAATCGCAAAAATCGCAAAAATGGTATGTGTGTGTGTGCGGTTACAAATTCTCGTCAACGATTTTGGGAACATGGATCAACCGACTCAATAATTAAAAAAACATTCGATTCGTATTGATAAGGAGACGTACTGATAAGTTTTTGGAGGAGGCCGGTCTAGCCGTTCCGAAGATACGAGGCAAAAAGTTCAAAAAACGGTAACTCAGTTTTCAAGAGAATGGAGTTTCCGATTTTTATAATTCAAAAAACATTTTACTTGTATTGACAAGATGAACTACTGATTAAATTTCGGAGATCTAGTGAAAAATGTAAAAAAAATGTCATTTGGCGGTCAAAAATGATCATTAGACATATGCACATAAAATTATCATATATTTTATAGAGATTTTAACAATAAGTATGAATTTTGTTTAAATTCCTATGGGTTCTGTACCAATGTTTATTCGTTAGACGGCGACGCGGCGCTTACGCGCTTCGATATTTTGGCTCTATGCAGTTAAAGCTGTACGATTGCTTTGAAAAAAAGTTCAGAACTTCCAAGAATATTTCAAAACAAAGGAAACATTTTTTTTTCAAAAAGTTTTTTTTCCGAAAAAAATTTTTTTTTTCAAAAATTTATAGTTTCTCAAGAATCTATTTTTTTTCAAAAATATTTTGGTAGCGGAAGTTCTAGCAATTTGCCTTAAGGCACGATGCCATGCACCCCACTAGTTTCATTAAATAAATTAGTGCTGAATCTATGTTTAATGACTGTAAGCCTAAAATCAAAATCATAGGCCAAGCCAAAATATTTAATTGAAACCAATATGCCATATTAATCCTTCCTGATAGGCTAATATCTGTCAAGTAATTTAGCGGGCTATTCAAATCTTTCTCGTGTAAAAAAATTTACCATTACTAATAAATAATTGATCAAACTAGCGGTGTATGGCATTGGTGCCTTAAGACAAATTGCTGAAACTTCCCGTTCCGTAAAAAAATATTTGAAGAATATTAAACATTTTCAATTATATTATTATAAATACTGTAACTTTCATTATTCGTATTTTATAGACCAGATAAAAGAACTTATAAATTGGACGATGACGTTTATATAAGTTTATATGATATGTGAATAAACAAAACGGAGTTAGTATGAAGGATTTTATCTCATATTTCGAGAATTATATAAACTAAATTGCAAAGTTTTAATTGCTTATTTCAAGTATATAAGGGAGCTCCAAAGTTTTAACTAAAATTATAATAAAAATCCAAACTATTTTCTATATTCAGAAAATAAATGGCTTTCCTAAAAATAATCGTTTCGTCAATATCGCCGTCAGTATCAGTATCAGTATTTCCAAAACGGCTGGACTTGTCTTTTCCAAAAACTAATCACCACTTTTCCCCATCATTACGAATTAAATGTTTTTTGAATCATTCAAATCTGATGCTAATAATGCTCAAAAACTCGATTTTTGGTCGATTACTATAATCAATTAATGGTATATCTAATCGTGCTAGTATTTTTTTTGTAGCAGATGCATAATATTTCACAAATAATTTATTAAGTTTTTTAAAAAATATGTTTCGACGTTTATAATGAAATTTAACATGGCGATAAAGTACAAGCACATATAAATGGCAAATATGAAAACTTGATTTTCGAAATAAACAGTTAAATATTGTATCTAAATAATCTCAATTTTGGTTAATTAGGTCAATTATTACTTCTATTGGAAAGTTTTCGCAACTTGCCTTATGGCAAAATGTAACTTTCAACCTTATTTTGAGCAACCACTAGAATAAACGACTTTTATAACCTAAAATTTTGCTTTCTTGATTTTTTTTTATTAAAATGATATTATATAAAAACAATCTACAATCTTGTCTTATTGCCACAATATATCTGGTTTCTCGGTCGTTACAAAAGTTGAAAGCGATCGGTTCTTAACAATGTTGAAGCAAGATCTCAATATTTTTCCTTATATTTTAGGAAAATATGTATTATTTTGATATTTTGTATTTGCATGTCAATTAAATGCTTATTTCAGTCAGTTTGCTTTCGTTCAATGATGTATTCATGCACATATTTACTTTTCGGTGGGTGGCACGGAATAGAGAAATATTTATATAATATTATGGTAGAATCAATCATGTACGTTTGCACGTATTGAAAAAATAAGATTTATACATTGAAATCATTTAATTTGTACTGCAACAATTTCAATAAAGAACTAGTGGTGTGTATGGCATTGTGCCTTAAGGCAAATTGCTGGAACTTTCCGTATCGTAACGAAATGTTCGAGAAATATTAAATGTTTTCAAATAGATTATTATGAATAAATACTGTAACATTGTCTATTATTTATAAGAATTATATAAACTGAATTGCAAAGTTAAAATTATTTATTTGAAGTATATTAGAACTTTAGTCAGAATTAAAAATAAAATCTGAAGTATTTTCGATAAACAAAAAAAATTTTTTTTGAAAAAAAAATGAAAAAAAAAAGTTAAAATTCTTTTTTCCAAAAACAATTATTTTGTTAAAATAAGCAGAATGTTCTTTGAATAATTCAAATCGGACGCTTAATTCTCTCAAAAATGGAAGATTTTTTGCACACTTAGCTCGGTAACTCCGAAACCACTGGACCTGCCTTTGCTTTCCAAAACCACCAATTTTTTGCCCACATTTCAGCCCGCAATTCTAATTCTAAATACTTTAAACCAATATAAAACTTTGCAATTCAGTTTATATAATTCTCATAAATATTAGACAACTAGCCGACCCGACAGACTTCAAAAAAAATTGTAATGTGGCGGTGTTTTGTTCCTACTTTTTTCTATTCTTTGCAAAAAATTATCCTGAACAGAACCGTCACCCTGGTAAAAATTCGGTGTGAATTAAAAATAATTAAATAATTAAATTTGTGCCGTTGCATAGGCGCGGTTGGTCGATATTTCGCAATATTATAATTGCCGATCCAATCTTTAATTGAAGATTGTGAGGTGACAATCTTAGCAAATCCAGCGAGTTTAAAAACTCCGGTGGATCGTCTTGGTTAGTTGTCGAATCAACTGATTCGCCTGTAATATGTTCTTGAATTTCGAAATTTAATTCATTTACATCAATGTTTTTGGCTGCCAATATAGCTTGTTAATCAATAGAAAGATATTTCTATGTTTATATAAATACAGTAGAATCCGCTTAGTATGACATTCAAGGGACGGCGAAAAATCGTCATACTAAGCGGTCGTCATACTAAGCGTACTGAAAAAAAAACAATTTTTGGCGAATATGTTATTAATTTCAGTAATTTAATACAAAAATTAAGGTAAAAAATGACACATACTGACAAATTGACAAATTTAATTAAAAATATGACATAACAATGCATTTTTTAATGTAAGAAATCTGTAATTTTTGTTTGAATTTTAATTACTGGGTAAAAATAGTAAAAAATATAGAACTTTACTAATTCAGTAAATTATAGCAGATGTTATCGCTTCCAAATTTCGAACACCAAGAATGAGCCTACTAATTTTTTGCACGAGGTCGTCCTCCAAAACCAAACTGCCTTTAAAATTACGTCATAATAAGCGGTTGTCAATATATCCGGCGTTATACTAATCGGATTCTACTGTATATTAAAAATTAGATTATCAAAAACTACACAAAATGTCATGACATAGATCATTGTTTTTTCTACAAATTTCGTTGCCTACTCGATTAAAAAAGAAAAGGGCTGTTTTTAGGGTTTTCCCGGCAATTATTGGAATTTTTCTCGCCGTAAGAACCATCCTTGGACATCAACGAACATTTTAAAAAAAGAATTGGCCAAATTGGTCCAGGCGTTGTTGAGTTATGCGCTTACCAACACATTTTGCGTTCCATTTTTATATATAAGATAAGATGTTACAGTATTTATTTATAATAATCTATTTCTCGAACATTTCGTTACGGTACGGGAAGTTCCAGCAATTTGTCTCAAAGCACGTTGCCATACACACCACTAGTTCCAAATCCATTTGATTCAGAATAGCTTGAAACGTCGCAAAAACATAAAATTATCGAATCGAATTTTTTTAAGAAAACAAACTTCTTCGGGAAATTAATAAATGAATTGTAATTATTGTCGCAATAAAATATTTTATCACAGTTATATAATCTTGTTCTTAAATTAAAAGTGTAGTTTCCAAAATCTTTTATAGACATTAGCTAAAAATTATTTTTATTATATTTATGAGCGTTTCAGTGGAATATTACTTTTGATCATAATTTAAAATATTATTTTGTTTCCTTATATTTTGTAACATTTTTTAAATAATAATTAGTTTTACGCATATCTAATTTCATTATCTCAAATAATTAGTTTTGTTAATTATAACTTCTTGCAACTTTTTATCAAGCAAAAGATTATTTAAAATTAGTTTTCATTTATATGAATTTCTTAACATATAAGTTATGCATGAAATTACTTTTTTCCATTAAAGTAATATTAATACCGAGTATAGATTGCTAGGTATATATTCGACTTGGCGAAAATAGAGTTGTTTATGTAAAAATTATTGTTTATTGTCTCTATGGAAGGATTCTTATATCTGATTTATTATATACTAGAGATGTGTAACTCACTCCGGAGTGAATCCGAGCGGAGTTGTGTCGGAGATTTTGTCATATCCGACTTTCCTGAACTGGTATTAAATCTGTTAACTCGTGCAAACATTTAATGTTTTTGGCGTTTTTGCTTTGGAAAGGAAGCGGTTGCTTTCTCGTCTCACAGGCAGTTTTATAACCTTTTAGGTATACGAGTCAAAATAATGCCATTGTGTATTTTCCAAAATACAAAAAAAAATACTTAAAAAATACAGGACCATGAAATTGTGTTCAAGTGTGAATAGCTTAAATGTATAATTTATTGAATAGTAAGGGTTCATATAACTACGACAATCTTCGGCCATGAATGATGGCAATCAGGAATGTATATACCGAAAAATACACGAAATGAAATACATTTAATCTGGTTTTTCCATAGCCTGAAATAACAATACTCCAAAAATCGAAATTGAAAATTTTTACATTTCTTCACGTTTTGAAGGTTTCTGAACATTTTAGCATACCTCAGAAAAAATGGATGTGTGTGTGTATGTATGGTATATAATATTTATATTGATAATTTTATGTTTTTGCGACGTTTCAAGCTATTTTGAATCGAATGAATTTGGAACTAGTGGTATGTATGGAAACAAATTTTCGTTCACGTTTTCGGGCGCACAGATCAACCGATTTGAATGGTTCAAAAAACATTCGATTCCTATTGATAGGGAAATGTGCTGATTAGTTTTTGGCAAAGACATGTCCAGCCGTTTCGGAGATTTCATGCAAAGTGTGCCGAAAATAGAAATCGAAATTTTGAGAGAACGGAGCATTCGATTTGAATGATCTAAAAAACATTCTGTTCGTAATGATGGGGAGAGGTGATGATTAGTTTTTAGCAAAAGCAGGTCCAACCATTTCGAAGCAAATGGTTGAAATGTGCAAAAATGACAGATTTTGAGAAAACTAAGCGTCCGATTTGAATGACTCAAAGAACTTTGCGCTTGTTTTAACAAAATAATTGCCTTTTCAATTTTTTTTTCAATTTTCTTTGTATATCAAAAATAATTCAGAATTTTAATTTAATCAATAATTAAAATTAAACCAAAGTTCGAATATACTTTAAACAAATAATTTTAATTTTGCAATTCAGTTTATATAATTCTTATAATATTACAGTATTTATAATAATCTCCAGCAAATTGCCTCAAGGCACAATGCCATATAGCACTAGTTTTATTATATGTATTGTTAACTTTAAAATAGATTCAACAGTTTTTGTTATCTAACCTCTATAAAAGCTTCCACGTGGGGGGGGGGGTAAAAAGAACCAACTGAACTTTTGACCTGGTAAATTGTAATCAATAAAAAATAGTAAATTAAGAAGTAAAATAAGTTAAAAATACTTTCTTACAAGAAATAAATTAAATAAATGGTTATTTCAACTCTGCTGATAAATATTTCTGACAAAATACCAGATCAAGGATATATACAGTGTTATCTCTGTAAAAAATATACTCATGAAATTTATATTTTGAACTTGTTGAATAATGTAGCCATTATTTCGTAAATCCCATTCAAATTAAAAATTAGACATTGGACTTGTTTGCCTCCTGGCCGTCGCATTTAGGCAAAAGGGCCAGCTGACAGATTTCAAAAAAGCAGCAGAAAAGCTAATTTCACTACATAGTCAGATAGTTATTTGTTTGATATGTGTTTTTGTTGTGATTTAATTGGTTTGGTTTTCACAATATAATCGCTCAGTCATATTGGACTTTGGTGTTTGAAATGTGATTTTTCTGTTTTTCAAAATTTTGTCACGTTTGTCATCTTGTATTGATTGGGAGATATGCTGATTAGTTTTTGACAAAGATAGATGTTTCAAAGATACTTGGCTAAAAGTGCCAAAAATGGTCATTCAGTTTTTTCAGTTCCCGTACCGTAACCAAATGATCGAGGAATATTAAATGTTTTCATATAGAAATTTATGAATATTGCAACATTGTCTAATATTTATAAGAATTATATAACTATATTGCAAACTTGAAATTATTTGTTTAAGGTATATTAGAAGTTCTAATTTAGAACAGAATTAAAACTAAAATCTGAATTAGTTTCGATATACAAAAAATGCTTGAAAAAAATTGTTTTTTGAAACAAAAATGAGAACCAAAATTTTTTTTTCCAAAAGCAATTATTTTGTTGAAACAAGCAGAAAGGTCTTTGAGTCATTCAAATTGGAAGCTTAGTTCTCTCAAAAACTGCCATTTATTGCACATTTAGCTCTGTATCTATGAAATGGCTGGACCCGCTTTGCCAAAAACTAATCACCTCTTCTCCCAATCATTACAAACTGAATGTTTTTTAGATCATTTAAATCGGATACTCCGTTCCCTCAAAAACTCGATTTGTATTTTCTGCACTCTTTGCTCCGTATCTCCGTAACAGCTGGACCTGCCTTTGCCAAAAACTAATCAGCACATCTTCCTATCAATAGGAATCGAATGATTGATCCGTGCGCCCGAAAAAATGCGGACATACAAAACACACACACACACAACACCCTACGGGATGTTAAAAAAAAAACTCTTTCACAAAAGTATTTTTTTTTTTCAAAAGTTTCAAAATTTTCAACAATATAGTTTTTTCAAAGTTTTAAAATAATTTTAATATAATATTAATGAATATTTTAATTTGCAGTACACGGAGTTCAAGCGATTTGCTTTAAAACGCAATGTCATGTCTTACTAGATAAGGAGACGTGCTGATTAGTTTTTCACAAAGGCAGGTCCAGCCGTTTCGAAGATACGGGGCAAAAAGTGCCAAAAATGGTAACTCAGTTTTTAAAAGAACGGAGCGTTCGATTTTAGTAATTCAAAAAACATTTTACTTGTATTGATAAGATGAAGAATTGATCAAATTTTCTGGCGGTTTCGGAGATCTAGTGAAAAAAGTAAAAAAAAATGCCATTTGGCGGTCAAAAATGATCATTAGACATATGCACATCAAATTATCAGATATTTTATAGAGATTTTAACAATAAGTATAAATTTTCAATTGATGGTTCAAGAAATAGGTTTGAATACATAAATCTAAAAAAATTATTTATTAAGATACAATGATGAATGCAATAGGCTTGCACCGGTTTGCATAGCTTTGGCCATTGCAGTTACAATAGCAACTGCTTTAAAATGATATTTTTAAAATTAAAACTAATTAATAATTACTTAAAAACTTTAGGACAGAAACGTCTACTAGACATGTATGTTTCTATAGACAGAAACTTTATAAAATTTAAAATCACTAAATAATTCAGTTTTTCAAAAAAAGCAAGGAGAGTGAATAAATATCTGGAATCATTTGTAAAAAGTTCAGAAAATTAGAGAGAATTAGATAGATAAATAATTAAAATGATAAATAAATATTCTTTTCATTTTATGTAAATTTATATTTTATGAAAAAAAAAATTTTCATGAGGGGGCCTCCAAACAAATTTTGATACGGGGCCCCGCCAAGACACGCTACGCCCCTGGTTCCGTATCAATGTTTAACCGTTAGACGGCGACGCAGCGCTTACGCGCTTTGAGATTCCGTCTCTATGCAGTTAAAGCAGTACGATTGCTTTGAAAAAAAGTTCAGAATTTTCAAAATATTTGAAAATAAAGAAAACATTTTTTTCATTAACATTTTTTTTCAAAAAAAAATTAATTTTTGTCAAACTTATAGTTTCTCAAAAATCTAATTTTTTCGAAGAAAATTTGTTTCGAAAATGTTAATCGTTTTTAAAAAAAATAATAATTTTTGGTACGGGAAGTTCCAGCAATTTGCCTTAAGGCACGATGCCATGCGCTCCACTAGTTTCGGTTTTTCCACGTTATGGTGTATTCAAAATACGTCACAATATTTATTTTCAATAATAAATGTTTGCACGAACCCATTAAGACTAAGTTTAAAATGTACGCAATACTCTAGATTTCCATATCCAAAGAGATTTACTTAATTTTAAAACAACTTTGTTTTATTGATATCAATCACCACTTGCGTCTTTTAGTTTAGCACTTCAATATTAAATAAAAAGCTTTGATCATCTTAATAAAAACAAGTTGGTAAAAATAACCATCATTATATTTCTGTAGTAGATTCTATAATATATCTCAAACAAAATTAATACACTCAGATCTTTTATCTCTATTTTAAAATAATAAAGAATCAAAACGGTAAAAGTAATTTAATGTAAAATGGAAATAATAACTAGTGATAATAGTAAATATTACGTGAAAACCCGTCAAAATAAGACCATTTGAAATTTGTATTAAATGAATAATTTTTCAAACCAGGTCGCATTTTCACTCAAGAAAAGTTGCATTAACTTCCCGACGTTAAATAATCAACTTTATAATATTAATAATTATTGAAATTGCAGCAACAATTCTTTCAGATATAAAGATAAATGTTTATAACTGTTTATTTCAAAAATAGAGATTAGTTTTTAACTTCCCGTAGGGCAGTTATAGTAATGGACCAAAAATCGAAATTGAAAATTTTTGCATTTCTCGACGTTTTGAAGGTTTCTGAACATTTGGCGTACCTTAGATAAAATGGATGTGTGTGTGT
>NW_020539724.1:26455514-26474785 GCF_003426905.1 Ctenocephalides felis | reverse complement strand
TACCTAATTTTTCGAAATATGCGAGGAACATTAAATGTTTTCAAATATATTATTAGGGCTCGTCCGTAGGTAAGCGGTTTAAGAGCGACGGGACATGTTTCAGAAGTCCCGGGTTCGATACCCACTTCGAGCAGCCTGTTGTCAGGCAGCAGTGACAACGATTTTCACTTGAAAATATAGATAGCAATATGTTTGCAAGTGAAAATAGCCCTTGCCGGGCATTGCTGCACCAATAAAATGTGATCCCTATTAGATTAATTCTAATAACAAAATCATCAAATATGGATGTATTAACCATTGGGTTACCATCTAAAAAAATATAAGGAAGGAGAAGTTTCAGCCCAACAGCTCATAGGACGTAAGGTTCTGATTGCTGTTCAAAAATAATTAAAATGAATATATATATATATATATATATATATATATATATATATAAATTTATATGAACAGCGATCGGAACTTATGGGTTCTATGAGCTGTTGTGATGAATCTCTTACAAACTACGTTTGTTTTTATTATAGATGGCAACCCAAACAGTTGTCTCATCTCTATGTGCTGAATTTTTATTATTACAATTGTTGTAATAGTGATGACTAAAAAATATATTATATAAATACTATAACTTATATATCTTTACAGAAATGTAAATAAACAAAATTTAATCAATCGAGTTTACAATGAAGGACATTGTCTAATATTTATAAGAATTATATAAACTGAATAGCATGGTTGAAATTATTTATTGGAACTATTTAAGTGAGCTTTATAACTTTAGCTAAAATTAAAATTAAAATTCGATTTTTTTTTATATTAAAAAAAAAATCATTCAAAAATTAAAAACAAAAAAGTAATATTTAAAAAAAAAATCCAAAAGCAATTCGTCGCTTCGTTAACACAAGCAGAAAGATGTTTGAACCATTCAAATCGGATGCTTAGTTCTGTCAAAAACTGCTGAATCTCCGAAACGGCTGAACCTGCCTTCGCCAAAAACCAATCACCATTTTTCCCTGTCATTACGAATTGAATGTTTTTTGAATCATTCAAATCGGATGCTCTGTTCTATCAAAAACTATCAAACGTTCTCTACTATGTGCATTTTTTCTTCCGTATGACTAAAATAGCTAAACCTACCTTTGCTAAAAACTAATCATCACATTTCCCTATCAATAAGAATCGAATGATTTATAACCACTCAAATTGGTTGATCCGTGCGCCCGAAAACGTAGACGAATAACTATATCCATGCATACTTACACGCACACACACATCTACTTTTTGTGAGGTATGCCAAAATGTTGAGAAATCTTCAAAACGTGAAGAAATGCAAAAATTTTCAATTTCGATTTTTGGACGATTACAATAACTTACACTACGGGAAGTTAAAAATCAATTAACTGTTTTTTAATATTTTTAGGTTATTAGATGAATATGATACATAATTCACGAAATTTATACAACAGAAAAATATTCACTCATTCTTCTAATCATAATTGCTTGCTTGACAATTACAAAATTATTTTTATTCGTCGAAACTGAAATAGTCCTATTATATATAATAGAGCAGTGAAAGCAAAAGAGAAAATTAATTAAAAATACAACAAACAGAACATAAAATCACAAACATAAAATGTAATAAAACAATAAAAGTAATTTAAAAATAATAATAATCATATAAAGAACAATGGTATGACGATTAGCGTCATACGCTCGGGCTGATTCAGCCGGAGAACACACGTTAAAAATCACAGATGAGACTTCGTGATGGAATTGATTTATCAACTAGTGTGGCGCATGGCATCGTGCCTTAAGGCAAATTGCTGGAACTTCCTGTACCAAAAAATTATTTTTTTTAAAAGATAATCATTTTTGAAAATATTTACTTTGAAAATATTAGATTTTTGAGAAACTATAAATTTTTGACAAAAATTTACTTTTTTAAAAAAAAAACTTTGAAAAAAAATATTATCTTTATTTTGAAATGTTTTGTGAATTCTGAATTTTATTTTAAAGCAATCGTATTACTTTAACTGCAGAGAGACGAATTGTCGAAGCGCGTAAGCGCCGCGTCGCCGTCAAACGGATAAAAATTGGTACAAAACCTATAGGAATGCAAAAAAAAATTATACTTATTGTTAAAATGTCTATAAAATATCTGATAATTTGATGTGCATATGTCTAATTATCATTTTTGACCGCCAGAAGGCATTTTTTTTACTTTTTCGCTAGATCTCCGAAACCACTAAACCTGCTTTCATGAAAATTGAATTAGTTCTTCATCTTGTCAATACAAGTTAAATGTTTTTTGAATGATTAAAATCAGACACTCCGTTCTTTTAAAAACTAAGTTACCGTTTGTGGCACCTTTTTCCCCGTATCTTCGAAACGGCTAGACCTGCTTATGCCAAAAACTAATAAGCACGTTACTTTATCAACAGCAATCGAATGGTTTTTGAATAATCGAAATCGGTTGAACCTTTCTCCCGAAATCGTCGACGAAAATTTGTATCCGCACACACACACACACACACATACATCCATTTTTTCTAAGGTATGCCAAAATGATCAGAAACCTCTGAAACGGAAAGATAACTACAAATTTTCATTTTCGATTTTTTTGCGATTACTATAACTCACCCTACGGGAAGTTGTGAAAAAATGGATGTATGTGTGTGTGTGTGTGTGTGCGGATACAAATTTTCGTCGACGATTTCGGGAACACCGATCAACCGATTTGAATAATTCAAAATACATTCGATTCGTATTGATAAGGAGACTTGCTGATTAGTTTTTTGCGAAAGCAAGTCTAGCCGTTCCAAAGATACGGGGAAAAAGTGCCAAAAACGGTAATTCAATTTTTAAGAGAACGGAGCGTCCGATTTTAATAATTCAAGAAACATTTTACTTGTATTGACAAGATGAAGAATTGATCGCGAAGGCAGGTCTATCGGTTTCGGAGATCTAATAAAAAAAGTAAAAAAAAATGCCATTTGGCCATGATCATTAGACATATACATATCAAATTATCAGATATTTTATAGAGATTTTAACAATAAGTATAAATTTTGTTTACATTTCATTGTTTTTAAAAAAATAATAATTTTTGGTACGGGAAGTTCCAGCAATTTGCCTTAAGGCACGATGCCATGCGCCCCACTTGTTTTTTCTTTAGTATCGTCGAATTATAAGAATTATAAGATACTCGATTTATAAGAACATGTTGCTGTAAGTCCATAGGTATTGTGATAATCTAATGATCTTACGAATAACTGGGTTTAAGGGACATTTTGCATTAGGGCAAATTGCATAAACTTTCTATATGCGTGAATAATCGATCGGCTTGTTTAACAGCCTACTTATTTACCTGTATAAGAAACTACCCATCAAAGTTTAGTCATTTGATACTTATAAACTTGAAATTTGCTAAATAAAGGAACAAATGAATGGTTTCAACGACAGTGTTCATAAATGAACATTCATAGCTTTTTTTCCTTTTAACTTCTGATTGCTCAACTGTCTTCTAAATTTGCTAGATAAACATATATAATAATGTATGCAAGCTAGTATTAGAAACTACAACGGTAAACGCTTTCTTAAACAATATAAGTTTCGAAGAGAAATTTATTCGCAGTAATATTAATTTACTCTGTTTTTTTGCAATTTCACGTTGAATCATATACAAACCCATACACAAACAACATACCAGACCATGTGTGTATTAAGTATTATATTATTGTGTAGAAGTTCATTGTATTCCAGCGTGAAAATAATGTTTGTAGAAATCGGTTGGTTAGCATGTCGAAGAAACAATAGAACGAAACTTACTAGTATATGATTCATAAAAAACGGAAATATAACAAGTTACATGAACTTCCCGATATGTGTAAATAATCGACTTAATAAAAAACAATTAATTTATGAGTGATTAAAAGTATTCCGAGTGGATTTATAACACATAATTGAAAACGAACAAACTCGTTAACTTGGAGTATTTTCTAAAAGCAAATTTTCAAAAATCAATGATTTTTATAATTGAACCAGTTTCCATAGGACTTTAATGATTTACTTTTTTTATTAAGACCAAGTTCTGTATTGTTATACCAAGTAAATTGTCTACTTTTAATTTTAACAAACGTCAAAAAAACTACTCATTTTCTCAAACTTTGATGAATTTTTAAAATTAAACTACTTGTCGTAAGGCCGTAATATTTTAGTAAGTTCTATAGACCATAATATATATCGCCAAAAAAAAGTTTCATAAATATCGGCTTAATTTTTTTTTCAACAGTTAATTACAAGAAAATGGCTCGGTAGATTTTTACCTAAAACTAATCAGTATCATTCCCAACTAATATCTTTCGAACCGTTTTTAATTTTTTAAAATCGGTTCGGTAGTTTGAGGTTAAATATGGACGAAAAGTTTAACACTTTTTTTCAAATTACAAAGAAACGGTTTGGCAGATCGTCTCACAAAACTGACAAACGATAGTCCTCATTGAGATACATCAAATGGCTTACAAATTTCTGAAATCGGTTCAGGCGTTTTTGAGAAAACGTTGATCAAATGTCTAATTTTGACAAATGCCAAAAAAACGATACTAATTTTTGCAAACTTTAAAGAATTTTCAAAATTAAATGGCTTGTCGTAGGGTCGTAGTTTTTAGTATGATCTACAGGACTATATGGTATCTACCGTCAAAAAGTAATAATTGCAATCGTCGATTTTTTTTTTAAACTATATTATAAGAAAACGGTCCGGCCGATCTTTACCAAAAACTAATCAGCACGATTCCCAACCAATATCTATCGAATTTTCAAAATCGATTCAGAATTGCGGGCTAAAACGTAGACGAAATTTTTTTCACTTTTTTGCAATTTACAAAGAAACGGCCTGGCCGATCGTCGCACAAAATTCAGAAACGGTAGTCCTCATCGAGATACATCGATCGGCTTTTAAATTTTTGAAATCGGTCCATCCGTTTTGGAGAAAACGTCGATTTACGGCAAAAAATCTGACACACACACACATATATTTTTTCCAAATTTGGTCTCATTCGATTCAGTTTGCCTTGAAACGTTGAGAAAACATAAAATTAGCAAGTCGGATTTTTTATGATAACATAAACTTTTTTTTCGGGAAGTTAAATAGTACCAACGATACCAGCACTGAGTTTTTGATTTATGTGAAACTTCTCGTATCGTTATCGAGATATATTAAAGGTTTTCAAATAGATTATTATAAATACTGCCAGCTTATATATGTTTGCAAAAAAGTGAATAAACAAAATTTGTTAAAATTATTTATTTAAAGTATATAAGTGAGCATTAAAACTTCAGCTAGAAAAAATATCAAAATTTGAATTATTTTCGATATTCAAAAAAATTTTTTTTTGAAATTAAAAAAAAAAAAATTGAAAATAATTTCCAAAAGAAATCGTGTTATCAGCACCAGCAGAAAATGTTTTGATTCAGAATGGCTTGAAATGTCGAAAAACATATTATAAAATTAGCAAATCGGATTTTTGGGCAAAAACAAACTTCTCCTTCGGAAAGTTAATAAAAATTATTAAATTAGGATGACGTATTATTTATAGTCATAATATTATTTTAATGTATATGTTTAACTTCCCGTAGAGTAAGCTATTGTAATCATTCAAAAATCAAAATTGAAAATTTGTACATTTCTTCACGTTTTGAAGGTTTCTGAATATTTTGGTATACCTCAGAAAAAATGGATGTGTATGTGCATGTATGTGTGTATGGAAAAAATTGGTTGTCCAAGTTTTCAGGCGCATGGATCAACCAATTTGAATGGTTCAAAAAAATATTCGATTTCTATTGGTAAGAAGAAGATGTGCTGATTAGTTTTTGGCAAAGGTTCAAAAAAGAATCAAAGCAAAGTATCGATTCTAAAAAAATATTGACAGTACTCAGTATTGAATACTGGGTGCAGTAAACCCTCGGTTAACACGGCACTCTGGGTACACGGTTCCCATACTACGCGAAGCTAAAAATCCGACATCCTTCTGACTACACGGACTTTCTATTACACGGTTTTTGTTCAACAGCCCATCAGTTCCTTGCGCAACATATGAGTGATTCTAGGAACTTGATATCAAAAGGGTATTAATGTAAGTTTTTTTATCGACTTTTATGTTTTAGACATGATTATACAGCACGATAAAAATTGTGCGATTTGTACCAACTCTGAGTCTGTCATAGTATATAAACTATATAAGTTTCCATAGAACCCACTACGAATTAGTCTGAATTGTATGTTAAATACAAGTTTTTTATAGCACGCCCCCATACTGTACGGTACGGACTTGACGCGTTAACCGAGGTTTTAACTGTACATTTAACGTAACCAAACGTAGGCGCAAGGAAAACCAAAATATTAAAGATCAATTACAATACAGTAAATCCTCGCTTTAAGCGGCAAGTGCGTACCGTGCAGTATGGGGACCGTGGTATAAAAAACTCGTATTTAACATACAATTCAGGCTAATTCGTAGTGCGTTCTATGGAACCTCACATAGTGCAGTATCATACCGTCCTGTGAGTGACTCAGAATTGGTACAAATCGCTCCATTTTTCTAGTGCTATATTGGAACCAAAAAATACAACTTGTAGTAGGATTAATACGGACGCAATGACATGTAGGACATTGGCACTTTATTCAAAAATTGACGCGACGCAGTAGTCAGCTCAAACGTGTTCCTAGGCAGCTATTATAAAATCTGGCATGTCTAAAAGACAAAAGTCGATAACAAAACTAATATTAATACCCTTTTGATATCAAGTTTCTATAATCACAACAACTTATGGGTTGTTGAACAAAAACCGTGTAATAGGAAGTCCGTGTAATCGGAGAGATGTTGGATTTTTAGCTCCACATAGTGTGGGAACCGCGTACCTACACGGTATTCGTTCTACACGTTTTCGATATTACGCGGTTTTTGAAAATATTTTTTTAAGCGAAGTTTATCAATTTTGCATTTACAAAAAATTACAAAGACTAAACTATAAATTGCTTATATCTGCAATAACATCTTCATTGTTTATTGTGTGTGTGTGTACGGATACAAATTTTCGTCGACGATTTTAAGAACACCGATCAACCGATTTGAATAATTAAAAAACATTCAACTCGTATTGATAAGGAGACGTGCTGATCAGTTTTTGGCGAAGGCAGGTCTAGCCGTTCCGAAAATACCGGACAAAAAATGCCAAAAACGGTTACTCAGTTTTTAAGAGAACGGAGCATCGAATTTCAATAATTCAAAAAACATTTTACTTGTATTGACAAGAGAAAGAACTGATTAAATTTTTGGAAAAGCAGGTCCAGTGGTTATGGACTCTCAATAAAAATAAGTTAAAAAAACGTCATTTGGCGGTCATAAATGTTTATTGGACATATGTACATATAATGTGTACATATAATGTGTACATATTTTGTGTAACTTTTTTTGGGTTCAGTACCAAGATTTTTCATTACGGTACGGGAAGTTCTAGCAATTTGCCTCCAGGCACGATGCCATGCACCCCATTAGTTTATTATTGAAATTAATATTCTTGTAATTTAATAAATCTGTTTCAAATTAAATATATTAATATTTATTTTTTGTTCAATGCGTTTGTCATATTAAAAACTGGCATAAAACGGTTTTAATAGAAATTTTCGTTTATTTCGAATTACATGTTTTTCTGTCAAAACTATCTTCCGTGTAAAGCTGGTAATAGGTGTATTTTAATAAAATTTATTCCATGTGTCTGTATTTTAAATCAACATTATTTTCAATATTTTAAAAAGATGACAATAGTAATTATTATCAAAAAAAAACTAGTGGTGCATGGCAATGTGCCTTAAATCTAAGTGCTGTAACTTTCCGTAACAAAAACCTTTGTTAACTTCCCGAAGGAGAAGTTTATCTTTTCATCAAAAAATCCGAATCGCTAATTTTATGTTTTCTCGACGTTTCAAGCCATTCTGAATCGAATGAGACCAAATTTGGAAAAAAGTATGTGTGTGTGTGTGAACAGATTTTTTGCCGTAAATCGACGTTTTCTCAAAAACGGCTGAACCGATTTCAAAAATTTAAAAGCCATTCAATGTATCTCGATGAGGACTATTGTTTGTCAGATTGTGCAACGATCGGCCAAGTCGTTTCTTTATAAATCGCAGATAAGTAAAAAAATTTTCGTCTACGTTTTAGCCCGTAATTCTGAATCCATTTTTAAAATTCAAAACTTTTCGAAAGATAATAGTTGGGAATCGTGCTGATTAGTTTTTGGTAGAGATCGGCCGGGCCGTTTTCTTGTAATAAGGTGTTAAAAAAATTTTTTTCGTCGATTTTTATTATTAATCAGCCGAGCCGTTTCTTTGTAATTTGGAAAAAAGTGTTAAAGTTTAAGTCCACATTTAAGCTCATACTACCGAACCGATTTTAAAAATCAAAAACTATTCGAAAGATATTAGTTGGAAATAATACTGATTAGTTTTAAGTGAAAATGTACCGAGCCGTTTTTTTGCAATTAACTGTTAAAAAAAAATTTAAGCCGATTTTCATGGAACTTTTTTTGGCGATATATATCATGGTCTTATAGAACTTACTGAAATATTACGGCTTTAGGACAAGTAGTTTAATTTTAAAAATTCATCAAAGTTTGAGAAAATGAGTAATTTTTTTTTGACGTTTGTTAAAAACAAAATTAGATGATTTAGTTCGTATAACGATAGAGTACTTGATCTTGGACATAGTAAACCATTAAAGTCCTATGGAAACTGGTTCAATTATAAAAATTGTTGATTTTTGAAAATTTGCTTTTAGAAAATACTCCGATTAACGTGTTCTTTCGTTCGCTTGCAATGATGTGTAATAAATCCACTCGGAATACTTATAATCGCTCATAAATTAATTCATTTTTTATTGATTAAGTCAATGTAACTTGCCTCAAGGCAAAATACCAATTCCAACTAGTTTATTTTGCAAACCTTTTCATAAAATGTATTTTATCACCAGAATGAAAAATTATAAATTTTCGACGTTGATTTTTATTATTATTAATTATTTTTTTAATCTTTATTAGGTTTTATTATTTGCAATGGCAATAATGCTGTGCCTGGCGCATGTGGCGCCGCAGCAAGAGGACGAGGAGAAAAGTGCAAAGCCCAAATATATAAGGACTGAACTGAGAATAGCTAAAAGTTTAGAAGGAGAAACGCAAACTGTTGATGTGGCGACGCGCGACGGCGGTGTTGCACAACTTATCGTCCGCAAAAGGGATAGAGGTAAAAAAAAACAAATTAGAACTAGCTGTAAGTGGAATTCTGTCTTAAGGCAATTAGGGCATCGTGCCTTAAGGCAAATTGCCGGAACTTCCCGTACCGCAATTCAAAATTCGAGTAATTAAAAATAATCAATAAAAGTTGATCAATGATTTGAAACTTTTAATAGAATTTCGAACCATATTAAATCATTCTATCTTAAATCATTTATTTTGAAATATTTTAGAAATTCTGAACTATTTTTCAAAGCAATCGTACTGCTTTAAATGCATAAAGACGAAATATCAAAGCGCGTAAGCGCCGCGTCGCCGTCTAACGCGTAAACATTGGTACGGAACCCTATTGATACTTATTGTTAAAATTTCTATAAAATATCTGATAATTTGATGTGCATATGTCTAATGATCATTTTTGACCGCCAAATGGCATTTTTTTAAATTTTTTTTTTTAGATCTCCGAAACCGCTAGACCTGCCTCCATAAAAATTTTATCAATTCTTCATCTTGTCAATACAAGTAAAATGTTTTTTGAATTATCAAAATCGGACGCTCCGTTCTCTTAGAAACTGAGTTACCATTTTTTGGCACTTTTTGCCCCGTATCTTTGGAATGGCTAGACCTGCCTTCGAAAAAAACTAATCAGCTCGTCTCCTTATCAATACAAATCGAATGTTTTTTTAATTATTCAAATCGGTTGATCGGTGTTCCCGAAGTTGTCGACGAAAATTTTTATCCGCACATACATACACACACGCACACACACACACATACATACATTTTTTCTAAGGTATGCCAAAATATTCAGAAACCTTTGAAACGTAAAGATATATAAAAATTTTCATTTTCGATTTTTTTGCGATTACTATAACTTGCCCTACGGGAAGTTAACTAGTGGTGCAAGGCATCGTGTCTTAACGCAAATTACCTGGACTTCCCGTATCAAAAACAAAAGATTTAAAAAAAACTTCAACATTTTTGCTAAACTTCGAGAAAATTTGATTTTTTTAATATTTTGATTCTTATTTTCAATATACAAAATAAATTTTTCTGGAAAAAAAATAATTTTGAAACTAAAAAAATTTTTCTTCCCAAATTTTTTTTTCCGAAATATTTTTTTGTGAACAAGCAGAAAGTTTTTTGAATAATTCAAATCAGATGCTAAGTTCTCTCAAAAACCTGCCATTTTTTGTACATTTAGCTCTGTATCTCCGTAACGGCTGGACTTGTCTTTGTCAACACTAATCAGCACATCTCCCTATCAATAGGGATCGAATGTTTTGATAATATGATGTGCATACGTCTAATGATCATTTTTGACCGCCAAATGGCATTTTTTTAATTTCCCGAAAGAGATGTTTGTTTTCATAAAAAATTCGATTTGCTAATTTTACGCTTTCTCGGCGTTTTAAGCCATTCTGAATCGAATGAGGCCAATTTTGGAAAGAGTATGTGTGTGTGTAAACAGATTTTTTGCCGTAAACCAACATTTTCTCAAAAACGAGTGAACCGATTTTAAAAATTTAAAAGCCATTCGATGTAGCTCGATGAAAAGTGAAAAATTTTTTCGTCCACGTTTTAGCTCACAATTCTGAATCGATCATGAAAATTCAAAAATTGTTCGAAAGATATTGGTTGAGAATGGTGCTGATTAGTTTTTGGTAGAGATCGGCTGCGCCCTTTTCACGTAATAAAGTGTTAAAAAAAGTTTTGACGATTTTTATAATTTTTTTACCATAGATACCACAGTCTTATAGATCATACTAAAATATTACGGCCCTACGACAAGTCTTTTAATTTTAAAAATTCTTCAAAGTTTGCAAAAATTAGTATCGTTTTTTGGTATTTGTCAAAATTAGACCTTTGATCGCCGTTTTCTCAAAAACGCCTGAAACGATTTTAGAAATTTAAAAGCCATTTGATGTATCTCAATGAGGACTATCGTTTGTCAGTTTTGTGAGTCAATCTGCCAAACCGTTTTTCTTTGTAATTTGAAAAAAGTGTTAAACTTTTCGTCCACATTTAAACTCATACTACCGAATCGATTTTTAAAAATCAAAAACTGTTCGAAAGATATTAGTTGGGAATAATACTCATTAGTGTTAGGTAAAAACCTACCGAGCCGTTTTCTTGTAATTAACTGTTGAAAAAAAATTAAGCCGATTTTTATGGAACTTTTTTTGGCGATATATATCACGGCCACACGACAAGTAATTTAATTAATAGAGTACTTAGTCTTAATGAACATACTAAACCATTAAAGACCTACAGAAACTGGTCCAATTATAAAAATTATTGATTTTTGGCTTTTTCAAAATTTTTGCTTCTAGAAAAATACTCCGAGTTCGTGTTTGTTCGTTTTCAATTATGTTTAATAAATCCACTTGAAATCACTCATAAGTTAATTTATTTTTTATTAAGTCGATTATTTACACATATCGGGAAGTTCTTGTAACTTGCCTCAAGACAAAATACCAATACCAACTAATTTTTATTTTATATATATATATATATATATATATATATATATTGGTTTTACATGAATTTCTTTTTTTTTTCTAGGTATAAATAACGACAACAACCCAAGTGAGAATCAACAGAATTTTATTAAAATAAATCAACAACTAGAACAAATTACTCATAATCCTTCTGAATTGGGACTTTTATCAAAGAGTTCTGAATCTATACCACATTCAAATAGAAATTTATATTTCTCAAGAAAATTTACTGATAATCCAGTAGACAAAATTCGAAATATTGTAAGAGATTTTCAAAATGATGAGATTGATAAAAGATACCGCAGTGAACCTTCCACTTTAGTGGATTTAAGATTTGATATTAATAAAAACAACTTTAGAGTTCCTCAGACTAGGTTTGACACAAACAAAGAGACTGAAATGTACAAGCATAATCGTGAAAACTGGCATCAAAATTCACCTCAAATTTCTACAGCTGAAAGCTCTTTACAAGAATATTTAGATAATTACAGAAATGCACAGAAGCAAGAATATACAATACAGCATCAATCCCTTCAAGAATTACGAAATGATAGGCGTGCAATAAATGTTCGGATTCCAGAACCAATACAAATTTCAAGCGAACCAGTAATAGTTAAAGGAGCGGGTAAAAAACGTACCAGAGGAATAACTGAAGACAATAATTCAAAAGAAAATTTGGAAGAAAGCAGAAAATATGAAACCAAACACAATCATAATCAACAATCTGGTGGTGTTACTAACAGACCGTTCCTCACGAGACAAAAGTTTAGTATAGATCCAGTAGATGGATTACCTCTTATTGAAGGTGTAAGAGTACATGATGATGAAACCGATGTTAAAGTTTGGAGAAATGCCAGAGTTATCAACAATCAACTAAGGCCATACAAACCGGGATACAAACCACAAAAAATGGAACAAGATGGTGTTAACAATCAGTATTATTCGGGACATCCGGTGTACGCACGTAAAGATTTTGGACCTTTTACTAAAGAAGATAACTTTCAAGATCAAAACGCAAACCTAGGACCATTTTTCACTGAAGATAATCGAAAATCATCGCAGCAATTATATTCTAGCGGCGGAGGACCGTTTACAAGATTTGATAATTCTAAACTTTCTACATCAAAACTTATAGACTACATTAAGGAAATTAATGCCAAAGAGTCTGTCAGAGATTATTTTAGCGCTAGAAGTATTTTAACACCCGAAAATATGCAAGAAAAACATAATATTAAACGACGTATGTTACAACAAAACGAAGGTACAAGTTTTTATCCTATCTCTGATTTGTATAAATATCCGACAAAAGAAATTTCAGATGATACTTTTACAGTTCGAAATCCTGTTTTGCAGTATGCTCATCCTGAGTTGGGTTTACAAAGTGTAAAGCTAATGAATAAAGAATCAAAAAAACCTATGTATTATATAGCCAGTAATCAAGAGAATAATGAAGGAAGCGATAAAGTACAGTATTATACCGAAGAGACACAGCCAAAAAGTAACAAATATCATCCAAATGAAAATAAATACTATGAATATAAAAATTACAATTCAAAACCATCTTCTCACAAACCTTATACTGAAGTCAAATTTTATACAGACAAGGATTATACAAATTACCCTCTATATTCAAGTTACACAAGTGTGAAACAGAACTTAGAAAAACCATTCTGGTACAAAATTGCTGAAAGCATTAAAGAATATACAAGACCTATGTTTCAACCCCTAGTGGAGGTTACGGAAAAGATAGGACAAAATTTAGGATTCGGACCAACAAGTTTTCAAGGTAAGCCTACAATCATTCAACTCATACCTGAATATAGAAGACCAAAAAATAATTATTTGAAACCCATACAATTTAACACGAATCAAAGATATAGCAATGATGAACAAGAATATGATGAAAATAAACCGAGACTTCTAAGCGACACCTATGAAGATGATAGTAGAAGCAAAAGTTTTAAAGCTTTAGAATTCTTAATGAATGACAAAGATACACTGTATAGCAGCGAACCGGACAGAAATAATTTTGATAATGTATACATTGTGATGACAAGACAAAATTTGAGGCCAAAGCGGGACTTAGATTTTGAAAATAAAGATTATGAATTCATTCCTGATTTAAACGATCAAAAAGTAGCTTTGATAGTTGATGATAATAATAATAAAAATGTAAGATATATTCGTAGTCCACAAGACTTTTCATCTAGCCAGATTTACGTTCAAAAGAGCGCAGTGCCTTTAAAACAAAAAAGGATACTCAGCGGTACTATCAGCTCTACAACTAACGATAATCAACTTAATACTAATTACTTTAATCCCAATCATCAGTATTATGATCAAAATCAGCAATATCATCGGCCTACACAAAATCCACAAAATGAGCAGTATTCTAATCAAAATCAGCAGTATCAATTGAGTACAGATAAAAAAGAATTGTTTTTCACAGGCAGTTCGCCTTTTGTATATCAAACTTTACCAAAAGATATAACAAATCATCCAGAGTATGATACTGCAAAAAATCAAAAATACATTCCAATAACTTATGAGCAAAATACAAATCCTTCTTATAATAATTATTTTATAAGAAATAACAATGAGAACCCAAATATTAAATACAACAATAGACAAGAAAAAGCATTGTCAGACACGTACACCCTCAAGCAAGATCCAAAAGATAATTTAGAGTTGTATGAAAAATACAACACGCCTATCTCTAGAAATTTACCACTAGGCCGATAGAATCGTTAAAACTATCTATGTATGTTGCCTATATTTATACTTGTTTATCTATGAGTAATAACTGAAAAAATATTCATTGATAATAGTGCAAATATTTAGTTGAAAACTAGTTCTTCGGTATTTTCAAATACTAAGGATTTTTGCGCAAATATCATAGTATTAAATCCTCTCTGCAAGAGATTTAAATATGAATTAAGATATTTATAAAAAAATATAAAATATATGATTATTTATAATAAACTTAGTGATGTTATTCGTAAATGATACCAAGTTATTGTTGATTTAATGTTAATCCTAATTCATAATTTGAAGAAACTTTCTTGAGTTCTTTTATAATATTTTGTTGTAATTATTATACATTAAAATAATATGAATACTGTTATTTGTTTCAATACAAATGTATATGATATAAAATTTATATTATTTGTTCATCATAATTATTATGAAAATATATTTATTAATAAAAAAATTTATTATTTATTGCAAAAAATTGTTTTTATTATTTATTAATAAATTGTAGGTGTATATAGCATATATCGTTTTTAGAATGATTTGATCGTTAGTTTTGTATTCATTTTTGAATTTAAAAAATTCATATAAATTAAAAAGTTTTTTTTATTTTCATATTATATAACAATTAGAATTGTTTACAGACCCTATGAGTTATGTGGCTTACAAATTAAACTAGTGGAGTTGATGGCATCGTGCCTTAAGGCAAATTGCTGGAACTTCCCGTACCGTAACAAAATGTTCGAGGAATACTGAATGTTTTCAAATAGATTATTATAAATATTGTAACATTGTCTAATATTTATAAGAATTATATAAACTGAATTGCAAAGTTAAAATTATTTGTTTAAAGTATATTAGAACTTTAGTCAGAATTAAAAATAAAATCTGAATTATTTTCGATATACAAAAAAAACTAAAAAAAAAGAAAAAAAAAAAAAAAATGACACAATTTTTTTTCCAAAATCAATTATTTTTTTAAAACAAGCTGAAAGTTCTTTGAATCATTTAAATTGGACGCTTAGTTCTTTCAAAAACTGCCATTTTTTGCACATTTAACTTTGTATCTTCGAAATTGCTGGGCCTGCCATTGCCAAAACCTAATAATCACTTCTCCCAATCATTACTAATTTAATGTTTTTTAAATCATTCAAATCGGATGCTCCGTACACTCAAAACTCGATTTCTATTTTCTGCACTCTTTGCTCCGTATCTCCGTAACGGCTGGACCTGCGTTTGCCAAAAACTAATCAGCACATCTCCCTATAAATAGGAATCGAGTGTTTTTTGAACCATTCAAATCGGTTGATCCGTGCGCCCGAAAACGTGGACGAAAAATTGTATCCATACATACATACACACACACACATCCAGTTTTTCTGAGGTATGCCAAAATGTTCATAACCTTCAAAACGTCGAGAAATGTAAAAATTTTCAATTTCGATTTTCGGCCCATCACAATAACTTTCCTTACGGGAAGTTAATAAAAAGTTAGATTCAAATATATCGTAATTCAATAAATTGCGAAAGTAGTGACCATTGACGTTTGAACAAATATAATGTTGAAACAAAAAGGACATGTTCTTTGCCACGAACATATCCGACCATTTCCTTATCTATGTATCCGACATTTCATCCCAAATGACTAGGAACTTTGGCTTGCGTTTATGGAAAAGGCATTTGCGTCAACCAACATCCATGACGAAAAATTGTTAGCCAATAGACTCGATGTTAAGGCATTCAACCGAAATCCGGGTTTTCGTTAAAGAAAGTTTCGGTAAGTGATTTAGTTTTTCGTTATTTATTTTATTATTATAATATTTTGTATATTTAGTATTTTGACAATTAGCAATATGCAAAGTTCATTCCGAACATTTTAACTGTATTATTATAAGCTAGGTTAAATTTGAATGAATTTTTATTTGTTTAAATTTATTTTAAACTAGCTGACCCCGCAAACGTTGTTTTGCTAAGTAAATATTCTAAACAATTTCAAGAGAATCAAAAATATTAATACTTTAAGTGTATAAGGATGTGTTGTTTGAATGCTATATACAATGAGGTATGATAAAAACAATAAACCCCATTAGTTTGTCTATATGTTGCCAATACAATTAAACTGGAAGATTTATTGATTGATTGATTTCGACTTATTGATTACGTTTCAAGTTTTCCAGATTCTTTTTGGATTCGGGATTTTGTGTATAATTGTGAATAATGCTTATACGAAATTTTCAAATTTTTGCGAGGAGAGATAGAAAATGAATTAAGTATTTCTTCTTTGATCTGCTTTCGAAAAAATTCAAGTAGCATTCGATCATTTAAAGTAAATTAAATTTAATAAAAGTATATATGTAGAGCAGGGTGAGGCACAAAGGTCTAATTTGACTTTGAGCAAATATAAACTATATTGTGAAAACCATAACAATTATATCACAACAAATAACACATATCAAACGAACAATTATCTGACAACGATCAGTGAACTGCCTTCTACTTCATCATTGTAGAAATGTGCTTTTTTTATGTCTTTCAAAAATTTGTTATCTAGACATTTGTACCCTATAGGCGGAGTAACTTGAAACGGGCAGGTGGCAAAAAGGTTTATATCCTTATTATAATTTTAAAAGTATTTTACAAAATAATTACATTTTTAACTAATGCTTAAAAACTAACAACGGAAGAAAATACTTTTATTATGGATTTTCAAAGATTACCGATCTCCCCCATTTCAAAAATTACCGTTTTCAAATCAAGGTTTTACCTGGTTATACATCTTTTTCCTCTACTTTCAAATATTGTTTTTAAACAATGCTTAACTTTACTGATTTTTGACACATTGATGGGGGACCTGTTTAACCCCGGACATTCATATATTACTATCTTTTCTGCGATAAATTCTGGGAAATTATAACTGGAAAAATGTTATTTGACAAAATGTTCATTTGATCGATACCAAATTTAGGTTCTGAATTTAAATAACATAAATAACTAGTGGGGCGCATGGCATCGTGCCTTAAGGCAAATTGCTGGAACCCGTACCAAAAATTATTTTTATTTTGAAAAGATTAACATTTTTGAAAAAAATTACTCTGAAAAAATAGATTTTTGAGGAACTATATAAATTTTTGACAAAAACTTACTTTTTGTTGAAAAATTTATTTTGAAATATTTTGGAAATTCTGAACTTTTTTTCAAAGCAATCGTACTGCTTTAATGCATAGAGACTAAATATCGAAGCGTCGTAAGCGCCGCGTCGCTGTCTAACGCATAAGCATTGGTACGGAACCCATAGGAATGTTAACAAAATGTATACTTATTGTTAAAATCTCTATAAAATATCTGATAATTTGATGTGCATATGTCTAATGTCTAATGATTATTGTTGACCGCCAAATGTTATTTTTTTTTTACTTTTTTTACTAGATCTCCGAAACCGCTAGACCTATTTTCATGATATTTTGATCAAATCTTCATCTTGATAATGCAAGTAAAATGTTTTTTGAATTATACAAATACGGACCTGCCTTTCACAAAAACTAATCAGCACGTCTCTTTATCAATACGAATCGAATATTTTTTGAATTATTCAAATTGCTTCATCCCGGTTCCCAAAATCGTCGACGAAAATTTGTATCTGAACACACACAAATGCACGCACACACACACACATACACACACATACATCAATTTTCTCTAAGGTATGCCAATATATTCAGAAACCTTTGAAACGTAAAGATATATAAAAATTTTCATTTTTGATTTTGGTGCGATTACTATAACTTACCCTACTGAAAGTTAATTATAAATAAATCAATTTATCATCTCCAGAACAGAAATAGTTGCCAAATTTCCACAAAATTGAAAAAGTTGCCCCATAGTCACAGTCTAAACGCATTTGCAAATAATTCTGTGCAAAATTTTCACTTATACTGTGCTTAGCTTGGCGGCATTTTCACATTTTTCAATCATTTTCACAAAATTGGAAAAGTGCCCCAGTACATAAACAGTCTAAACGCACTTGGGTAAACATTTGTACCAGAGTGGCGCTTAGACTGTGCTTAGCTTGGGTGATTTTTTGAATTTTTAATCCAAAATTACAAAAAAAAATTTTTGAAAAAAAAATTAGAAACAAAAAATTTTTTTTTCAAAATCAATATTTTTTTTAATAAACAAGCAGAAAGTTCTTTAAGTCATTAAAATCGGACACTTAGTTCTCTTAAAAACTGCCATTTTTTTAACATTTAGTTCTGTATTTCCGGAACCGCTGGCCTACCTTTGCCAAAAACTAACCAGCACATCTCCCTATCAATAGGAATCGAATGTTTTTTAAACCATTCAAATCGGTTGATCCGTTCTCTCAAAAACTCGCTTTCTATTTTCGCACTCTTTGCTCCATATCTCCGTAACGGCTGGACCTGCCTTTGCCAAAAACTAATCAGCACATCTCCCTATCAATGGAAATCGAATGTTTTTTAAACCACTCAAATCGGTTGATCCGTGCGCCCGAAAACGTGGACGAAAAAAAGCGGACATACAAAACACACCACACACACACATTCATTTTTTTCTGAAGTATGCCAAAATGTTCAGAAACCTTCAAAACGTCGAGAAATGTAAAAATTTTTGATTTCGATTTTTGGACGATTACAATAACTTACCCTACGGGAAGTTAAAAAAAACATAACCTAGAAAATGTTTTATCAATACCAATGAGTATATAATTATACAAATGAGATC
>NW_020539724.1:26422858-26454514 GCF_003426905.1 Ctenocephalides felis | reverse complement strand
AAGCAATCGTACTGCTTGAACTGCATAGAGACGAAATGTCAAAGCGCGTAAGTGCCGCGCCGCCGTCTAACGCATAAGCATTGGTACGGAACCCCTAGAAATGTAAAAATTTACTTATTTGTTAAAATCTCTATAAAATATCTGATAATTTGATGTGCATATGTCTAATGATCATTTTTTGACTGACAAATGGCATTTTTTTAAAAAAAATTTATTAATCTCCGAAACTGCTAGACCTGCCTTTATAAAATTTGATCAATTCTTCATCTTGTCCATACCAGTAAAATGTTTTTTGAATTATCAAAATCGGACGCTCCGTTCTCTTAAAACTGAATTACCATTTTTGGCACTTTTTGCCTGCGTATCTTCGGAACGGCTAGACCTGCCTTCGCCAAAAACTAATCAGCACGTCTCCTTATCAATACGAATCGAATGTTTTTTGATTATTCAAATCGATTGATCGGTGTTCCCGAAATTGTCGACGAAATTTTTATCCGCACATACATACACACAACGCACACCACACACCTACATCCATTTTTCTAAGGTATACCAAACTATTCAGAAACCTTTGAAACGTAAAGATATATAAAAATTTTCATTTTCGATTTTTTTGCGATTACTATAACTTGCCCTACGGGAAGTTAACTATTGGTACAAGGCATTCGTGCCTTAAGGCAAATTACTCGGACTTTTCTCGAACCAAAAACAAAAAATTAAAAAAAACTTCAACATTTTTGCTAAACTTCGAGAAAATTTGATTTTTTAATATTTTGATTTTTTTGAAATATTTTACTTTTTTTAGTCTTTTTCAGAGGAGGATGGTGCTGATTATTTTCACGTAATAAAGTATTAAAAAAAGTTTTGACGATTTTTATAATTTTTTACCATAGATACCACAGTCTTATAGATCATACTAAAATATTACGGCCCTACGACAAGTCTTTTAATTTTAAAATTCTTCAAAGTTTGCAAAAATTAGTATCGTTTTTTGGTATTTGTCAAAATTAGACCTTTGATCGCCGTTTTCTCAAAAACGCCTGAAACGATTTTAGAAATTTAAAAGCCATTTGATGTATCTCAATGAGGACTATCGTTTGTCAGTTTTGTGAGTCATCTGCCAAACCGTTTTTCTTTGTAATTTGAAAAAGTGTTAAACTTTTCGTCCACATTTAAACTCATACTACCGAATCGATTTTTAAAAATCAAAAACTGTTCGAAAGATATTAGTTGGGAATAATACTCATTAGTGTTAGGTAAAAACCTACCGAGCCGTTTTCTTGTAATTAACTGTTGAAAAAAAATTAAGCCGATTTTTATGGAACTTTTTTTGGCGATATATATCACGGCCACACGACAAGTAATTTAATTAATAGAGTACTTAGTCTTAATGAACATACTAAACCATTAAAGACCTACAGAAACTGGTCCAATTATAAAAATTATTGATTTTTGGCTTTTTCAAAATTTTTGCTTCTAGAAAATACTCCGAGTTCGTGTTTGTTCGTTTTCAATTATGTTTAATAAATCCACTTGAAATCACTCATAAGTTAATTTATTTTTTATTAAGTCGATTATTTACACATATCGGGAAGTTCTTGTAACTTGCCTCAAGACAAAATACCAATACCAACTAATTTTTATTTTATATATATATATATATATATATATATATATATTGGTTTTACATGAATTTCTTTTTTTTTCTAGGTATAAATAACGACAACAACCCAAGTGAGAATCAACAGAATTTATATAAAATAAATCAACAACTAGAACAAATTACTCATAATCCTTCTGAATTGGGACTTTTATCAAAGAGTTCTGAATCTATACCACATTCAAATAGAAATTTATATTTCTCAAGAAAATTTACTGATAATCCAGTAGACAAAATTCGAAATATTGTAAGAGATTTTCAAAATGATGAGATTGATAAAAGATACCGCAGTGAACCTTCCACTTTAGTGGATTTAAGATTTGATATTAATAAAAACAACTTTAGAGTTCCTCAGACTAGGTTTGACACAAACAAAGAGACTGAAATGTACAAGCATAATCGTGAAAACTGGCATCAAAATTCACCTCAAATTTCTACAGCTGAAAGCTCTTTACAAGAATATTTAGATAATTACAGAAATGCACAGAAGCAAGAATATACAATACAGCATCAATCCCTTCAAGAATTACGAAATGATAGGCGTGCAATAAATGTTCGGATTCCAGAACCAATACAAATTTCAAGCGAACCAGTAATAGTTAAAGGAGCGGGTAAAAAACGTACCAGAGGAATAACTGAAGACAATAATTCAAAAGAAAATTTGGAAGAAAGCAGAAAATATGAAACCAAACACAATCATAATCAACAATCTGGTGGTGTTACTAACAGACCGTTCCTCACGAGACAAAAGTTTAGTATAGATCCAGTAGATGGATTACCTCTTATTGAAGGTGTAAGAGTACATGATGATGAAACCGATGTTAAAGTTTGGAGAAATGCCAGAGTTATCAACAATCAACTAAGGCCATACAAACCGGGATACAAACCACAAAAAATGGAACAAGATGGTGTTAACAATCAGTATTATTCGGGACATCCGGTGTACGCACGTAAAGATTTTGGACCTTTTACTAAAGAAGATAACTTTCAAGATCAAAACGCAAACCTAGGACCATTTTTCACTGAAGATAATCGAAAATCATCGCAGCAATTATATTCTAGCGGCGGAGGACCGTTTACAAGATTTGATAATTCTAAACTTTCTACATCAAAACTTATAGACTACATTAAGGAAATTAATGCCAAAGAGTCTGTCAGAGATTATTTTAGCGCTAGAAGTATTTTAACACCCGAAAATATGCAAGAAAAACATAATATTAAACGACGTATGTTACAACAAAACGAAGGTACAAGTTTTTATCCTATCTCTGATTTGTATAAATATCCGACAAAAGAAATTTCAGATGATACTTTTACAGTTCGAAATCCTGTTTTGCAGTATGCTCATCCTGAGTTGGGTTTACAAAGTGTAAAGCTAATGAATAAAGAATCAAAAAAACCTATGTATTATATAGCCAGTAATCAAGAGAATAATGAAGGAAGCGATAAAGTACAGTATTATACCGAAGAGACACAGCCAAAAAGTAACAAATATCATCCAAATGAAAATAAATACTATGAATATAAAAATTACAATTCAAAACCATCTTCTCACAAACCTTATACTGAAGTCAAATTTTATACAGACAAGGATTATACAAATTACCCTCTATATTCAAGTTACACAAGTGTGAAACAGAACTTAGAAAAACCATTCTGGTACAAAATTGCTGAAAGCATTAAAGAATATACAAGACCTATGTTTCAACCCCTAGTGGAGGTTACGGAAAAGATAGGACAAAATTTAGGATTCGGACCAACAAGTTTTCAAGGTAAGCCTACAATCATTCAACTCATACCTGAATATAGAAGACCAAAAAATAATTATTTGAAACCCATACAATTTAACACGAATCAAAGATATAGCAATGATGAACAAGAATATGATGAAAATAAACCGAGACTTCTAAGCGACACCTATGAAGATGATAGTAGAAGCAAAAGTTTTAAAGCTTTAGAATTCTTAATGAATGACAAAGATACACTGTATAGCAGCGAACCGGACAGAAATAATTTTGATAATGTATACATTGTGATGACAAGACAAAATTTGAGGCCAAAGCGGGACTTAGATTTTGAAAATAAAGATTATGAATTCATTCCTGATTTAAACGATCAAAAAGTAGCTTTGATAGTTGATGATAATAATAATAAAAATGTAAGATATATTCGTAGTCCACAAGACTTTTCATCTAGCCAGATTTACGTTCAAAAGAGCGCAGTGCCTTTAAAACAAAAAAGGATACTCAGCGGTACTATCAGCTCTACAACTAACGATAATCAACTTAATACTAATTACTTTAATCCCAATCATCAGTATTATGATCAAAATCAGCAATATCATCGGCCTACACAAAATCCACAAAATGAGCAGTATTCTAATCAAAATCAGCAGTATCAATTGAGTACAGATAAAAAAGAATTGTTTTTCACAGGCAGTTCGCCTTTTGTATATCAAACTTTACCAAAAGATATAACAAATCATCCAGAGTATGATACTGCAAAAAATCAAAAATACATTCCAATAACTTATGAGCAAAATACAAATCCTTCTTATAATAATTATTTTATAAGAAATAACAATGAGAACCCAAATATTAAATACAACAATAGACAAGAAAAAGCATTGTCAGACACGTACACCCTCAAGCAAGATCCAAAAGATAATTTAGAGTTGTATGAAAAATACAACACGCCTATCTCTAGAAATTTACCACTAGGCCGATAGAATCGTTAAAACTATCTATGTATGTTGCCTATATTTATACTTGTTTATCTATGAGTAATAACTGAAAAAATATTCATTGATAATAGTGCAAATATTTAGTTGAAAACTAGTTCTTCGGTATTTTCAAATACTAAGGATTTTTGCGCAAATATCATAGTATTAAATCCTCTCTGCAAGAGATTTAAATATGAATTAAGATATTTATAAAAAAATATAAAATATATGATTATTTATAATAAACTTAGTGATGTTATTCGTAAATGATACCAAGTTATTGTTGATTTAATGTTAATCCTAATTCATAATTTGAAGAAACTTTCTTGAGTTCTTTTATAATATTTTGTTGTAATTTATTATACATTAAAATAATATGAATACTGTTATTTGTTTCAATACAAATGTATATGATATAAAATTTATATTATTTGTTCATCATAATTATTATGAAAATATATTTATTAATAAAAAAATTTATTATTTATTGCAAAAAATTGTTTTTATTATTTATTAATAAATTGTAGGTGTATATAGCATATATCGTTTTTAGAATGATTTGATCGTTAGTTTTGTATTCATTTTTGAATTTAAAAAATTCATATAAATTAAAAAGTTTTTTTTATTTTCATATTATATAACAATTAGAATTGTTTACAGACCCTATGAGTTATGTGGCTTACAAATTAAACTAGTGGAGTTGATGGCATCGTGCCTTAAGGCAAATTGCTGGAACTTCCCGTACCGTAACAAAATGTTCGAGGAATACTGAATTTTTTCAAATAGATTATTATAAATATTGTAACATTGTCTAATATTTATAAGAATTATATAAACTGAATTGCAAAGTTAAAATTATTTGTTTAAAGTATATTAGAACTTTAGTCAGAATTAAAAATAAAATCTGAATTATTTTCGATATACAAAAAAAACTAAAAAAAAAGAAAAAATGACACAATTTTTTTTCCAAAATCAATTATTTTGTTAAAACAAGCTGAAAGTTCTTTGAATCATTTAAATTGGACGCTTAGTTCTTTCAAAAACTGCCATTTTTTGCACATTTAACTTTGTATCTTCGAAATTGCTGGGCCTGCCATTGCCAAAACCTAATAATCACTTCTCCCAATCATTACTAATTTAATGTTTTTTAAATCATTCAAATCGGATGCTCCGTACACTCAAAAACTCGATTTCTATTTTCTGCACTCTTTGCTCCGTATCTCCGTAACGGCTGGACCTGCGTTTGCCAAAAACTAATCAGCACATCTCCCTATAAATAGGAATCGAGTGTTTTTTGAACCATTCAAATCGGTTGATCCGTGCGCCCGAAAACGTGGACGAAAAATTGTATCCATACATACATACACACACACACATCCAGTTTTTCTGAGGTATGCCAAAATGTTCATAAACCTTCAAAACGTCGAGAAATGTAAAAATTTTCAATTTCGATTTTCGGCCCATCACAATAACTTTCCTTACGGGAAGTTAATAAAAAGTTAGATTCAAATATATCGTAATTCAATAAATTGCGAAAGTAGTGACCATTGACGTTTGAACAAATATAATGTTGAAACAAAAAGGACATGTTCTTTGCCACGAACATATCCGACCATTTCCTTATCTATGTATCCGACATTTCATCCCAAATGACTAGGAACTTTGGCTTGCGTTTATGGAAAAGGCATTTGCGTCAACCAACATCCATGACGAAAAATTGTTAGCCAATAGACTCGATGTTAAGGCATTCAACCGAAATCCGGGTTTTCGTTAAAGAAAGTTTCGGTAAGTGATTTAGTTTTTCGTTATTTATTTTATTATTATAATATTTTGTATATTTAGTATTTTGACAATTAGCAATATGCAAAGTTCATTCCGAACATTTTAACTGTATTATTATAAGCTAGGTTAAATTTGAATGAATTTTTATTTGTTTAAATTTATTTTAAACTAGCTGACCCCGCAAACGTTGTTTTGCTAAGTAAATATTCTAAACAATTTCAAGAGAATCAAAAATATTAATACTTTAAGTGTATAAGGATGTGTTGTTTGAATGCTATATACAATGAGGTATGATAAAAACAATAAACCCCATTAGTTTGTCTATATGTTGCCAATACAATTAAACTGGAAGATTTATTGATTGATTGATTTCGACTTATTGATTACGTTTCAAGTTTTCCAGATTCTTTTTGGATTCGGGATTTTGTGTATAATTGTGAATAATGCTTATACGAAATTTTCAAATTTTTGCGAGGAGAGATAGAAAATGAATTAAGTATTTCTTCTTTGATCTGCTTTCGAAAAAATTCAAGTAGCATTCGATCATTTAAAGTAAATTTAATAAAAAGTATATATGTAGAGCAGGGTGAGGCACAAAGGTCTAATTTGACTTTGAGCAAATATAAACTATATTGTGAAAACCATAACAATTATATCACAACAAATAACACATATCAAACGAACAATTATCTGACAACGATCAGTGAACTGCCTTCTACTTCATCATTGTAGAAATGTGCTTTTTTTATGTCTTTCAAAAATTTGTTATCTAGACATTTGTACCCTATAGGCGGAGTAACTTGAAACGGGCAGGTGGCAAAAAGGTTTATATCCTTATTATAATTTTAAAAGTATTTTACAAAATAATTACATTTTTAACTAATGCTTAAAAACTAACAACGGAAGAAAATACTTTTATTATGGATTTTCAAAGATTACCGATCTCCCCCATTTCAAAAATTACCGTTTTCAAATCAAGGTTTTACCTGGTTATACATCTTTTTTCCTCTACTTTCAAATATTGTTTTTAAACAATGCTTAACTTTACTGATTTTTGACACATTGATGGGGGACCTGTTTAACCCCGGACATTCATATATTACTATCTTTTCTGCGATAAATTCTGGGAAATTATAACTGGAAAAATGTTATTTGACAAAATGTTCATTTGATCGATACCAAATTTAGGTTCTGAATTTAAATAACATAAATAACTAGTGGGGCGCATGGCATCGTGCCTTAAGGCAAATTGCTGGAACTTCCCGTACCAAAAATTATTTTTTATTTTGAAAAGATTAACATTTTTGAAAAAAAATTACTCTGAAAAAATAGATTTTTGAGGAACTATATAAATTTTTGACAAAAACTTACTTTTTGTTGAAAAATTTATTTTGAAATATTTTGGAAATTCTGAACTTTTTTTCAAAGCAATCGTACTGCTTTAATGCATAGAGACTAAATATCGAAGCGCGTAAGCGCCGCGTCGCTGTCTAACGCATAAGCATTGGTACGGAACCCATAGGAATGTTAACAAAATGTATACTTATTGTTAAAATCTCTATAAAATATCTGATAATTTGATGTGCATATGTCTAATGTCTAATGATTATTGTTGACCGCCAAATGTTATTTTTTTTTTACTTTTTTTACTAGATCTCCGAAACCGCTAGACCTATTTTCATGATATTTTGATCAAATCTTCATCTTGATAATGCAAGTAAAATGTTTTTTGAATTATACAAATACGGACCTGCCTTTCACAAAAACTAATCAGCACGTCTCTTTATCAATACGAATCGAATATTTTTTGAATTATTCAAATTGCTTCATCCCGGTTCCCAAAATCGTCGACGAAAATTTGTATCTGAACACACACAAATGCACGCACACACACACACATACACACACATACATCAATTTTCTCTAAGGTATGCCAATATATTCAGAAACCTTTGAAACGTAAAGATATATAAAAATTTTCATTTTTGATTTTGGTGCGATTACTATAACTTACCCTACTGAAAGTTAATTATAAATAAATCAATTTATCATCTCCAGAACAGAAATAGTTGCCAAATTTCCACAAAATTGAAAAAGTTGCCCCATAGTCACAGTCTAAACGCATTTGCAAATAATTCTGTGCAAAATTTTCACTTATACTGTGCTTAGCTTGGCGGCATTTTCACATTTTTCAATCATTTTCACAAAATTGGAAAAGTGCCCCAGTACATAAACAGTCTAAACGCACTTGGGTAAACATTTGTACCAGAGTGGCGCTTAGACTGTGCTTAGCTTGGGTGATTTTTTGAATTTTTAATCCAAAATTACAAAAAAAAATTTTTGAAAAAAAAATTAGAAACAAAAAAATTTTTTTTTCAAAATCAATTATTTTGTTTAAACAAGCAGAAAGTTCTTTAAGTCATTAAAATCGGACACTTAGTTCTCTTAAAAACTGCCATTTTTTTAACATTTAGTTCTGTATTTCCGGAACCGCTGGGCCTACCTTTGCCAAAAACTAACCAGCACATCTCCCTATCAATAGGAATCGAATGTTTTTTAAACCATTCAAATCGGTTGATCCGTTCTCTCAAAAACTCGCTTTCTATTTTCGCACTCTTTGCTCCATATCTCCGTAACGGCTGGACCTGCCTTTGCCAAAAACTAATCAGCACATCTCCCTATCAATGGAAATCGAATGTTTTTTAAACCACTCAAATCGGTTGATCCGTGCGCCCGAAAACGTGGACGAAAAAAAGCGGACATACAAAACACACACACACACACACATTCATTTTTTCTGAAGTATGCCAAAATGTTCAGAAACCTTCAAAACGTCGAGAAATGTAAAAATTTTTGATTTCGATTTTTGGACGATTACAATAACTTACCCTACGGGAAGTTAAAAAATAACATAACCTAGAAAATGTTTTATCAATACCAATGAGTATATAATTATACAAATGAGATCTCTCAGAGCACCGTGTATGAGAAAAATATGCCAAAAAGTGCATTTTCATATTAACATTTCAAAAAAGTTAATATTTTGAGTTTCTAGTAACACTTGCAATCCGTTTAATAACGTTTTTGTATATAAATAAAACTACAAACAAAACTACTTACTACAATTTAATCATAATTAAATAATATTCACGTATAACATCCTATTAAACGTAATTGAACATCATCTGTCAAAAACTTTTGACATATCACGTATTAGCCACAGTCCATTGCTTTATTTAAATTACGCTTCTACAAAAAATTTCAAATTAAAAATGTAAAGTTTCTACGCGATTTTAAAATAATATCTCACCTTTCCGACCATCTCTGGATTGGCACGAATTTTTCAAGATTGGCCAAATCGGTTTAGCCGTTTTCGAGTTTTACCGAATCATTTGATCGAGAGCTCGATTTTTTTATATAGGATTACTAAAATATGAAATAATATTACTTTTAAATGTTATTGTAAGTCCAAAAATTGAAATTGAAAATTTTTACAATTTCTCAATTTTTGCAGCAACCCTGAGATTGTCAAGTACAGGTTAAAAGTCACCTATTCTGACTCCAGTTTTCCGCAAAGGTATTTTTTCATAATAATTGCAGCAAAAATAATTAATATGCTAATAACAATATCTTCAATTAATATGATAACAATATATTCAATAGAAGTCCTTGGTGGTAGCTGCAAATTGCCTCAGAATGCAGTCATAAGGCGTAGGAGTGCCTTAACATCCAGAAGATATATGATACATCAAATTTTGTTTCGGGATTAAAAAGGATTAACAAACAATGCAATAATTTAAAGGATAAATTCCAACAGAGTATACAATGTTCTGAGAAGTTTTCAAATATTCCGCAAACTTAAAATGTAAGGGCAAGAATTTTGATATTGTCTCAATTAAGAGAGCATACTCAAAGATCAGACAGTTTATTAAGCGCAAGGGTTTAGTTATAGTTTTAAATAAACCTCCTTGCAATAAAAACTGGATTAAAACGATAGATAGGTTTGAGCTACAATTGGTATAAATTAAAAGTAGTTAAGGGTTTTGGTTACTTACGTTTAAAAAAACACTTATACAGAAACTATTCAAAGATTTCGTCAAATATAACTTTATTAATGATTGATTAGATAGCAAAATAACTATTAAATGGAGAGATAACAAACAAGAATGTCTCGTAAATGAATTTTAATCCTAGGAATTTAGTTTTGTCTCAATTTGGATATCAATATATATATATTTTGTTTTTAGGATTATTTTGTTTGAGAAGTATTCATTCTTTTTTTAAAATGTGCTGTTCTTTTTATCCTTTTAAATTATTGCATTACTTGTCATTCCTTCTAAATTTGTCATTCCATCGTCAATACTCCTGCGCTTTTTACTTCTTAGTTTTTAAGTTTTTAATATATTACTATTAGTCATTAAGTAATTAATATGAATAAGTTATTTCTCTTCAATTTGTAGTACTTTAAAAATATGTCTGTAATATAATTTGATTAATAGTAGTCAGTTATTTCTGTTTAGCTTATAATTCTTCAAAAATATGTCTGTGATAAATTTGAAAATATATTTTGTATTTCATATGTTTTGTTCTTATTTCAAATATTAAATTATTTTCAGATTTTTTGGCTATATTGATTATATGTACTAATGTAGAAGTAATACCAGGGGTTAATTTACATACTGTATGTACATGTGCTGCCATGTTGTGATCTATTCGTAAATTAAAATGAGTGTAACGTCAAATCGCCCGAGATAGCAATCTATTTATGCTTATTTATCTAGGCACCCCACTAGTTAACTTCCCGTAGGGTAAGTTATAGTAATCGTAAAAAAATCGAAAATGAAAATTTTTATGTATTTTTACGTTTTAAAGGTTTCTGTACATTTTGGCATACCTTAGAAAAAATGGATGTATGTGTGTATGTGTGTGTGTGCGTGTGTGTCTGTGTGCGGATACAAATTTTCGTCGACGATTTCGGGAACACCGATCAACCGATTCAAAATAATTCAATAAACATTCGATTCAAAACGTGCCAAAAACGGTATCTCAGTTTTTAAGAGAATGGAGCGTCCGATTTGAATAATTCAGAAAACATTTTACTTGTATTGGCAAGATGAAGAACTGATTAAATTTTTGGGAATGTAGGTCCAGCGGTTATGGACTGTCAATAAAAATAAGTTAAAAAAATGTCATTTGGCGGTTAAAAATATTTATTGGACTTATGCACATCAAATTATCAGATATTTTATAGAGATTTTCATAATGTGTACACATTTTGTGTAATTTCTTTGGGTACCAAATTTTTTAATTACGGTACGGAAAGTTCCAGCAAATTGCCTTAAGGCACGATACCATGCACCCCACTAGTTTTAACATATTTTTAGTCGCGCTTTCTTTCTGAATCTGAATCAATACAAATAATATACATTTTTTTAACAATTTATGTATCCAAGACTGTTCTTAAAAGCACAAAATTGCACGCATTTACTTAGAAAACAACTTTTCTACCACTTTTGAAAGGTTTCATAAACAATAAAATTACAGATAATGGCAGGTAAACGCAGAATTCAGGTAAAGCGCCTATCCGTAAATATATAGGCGCGCATATCGTTATATATATATATATATATATATATATATATATATATATGTATGGAGGGGGTAGATTGCACAAGTGCATTTTTCAGAAAAAAAAACTAGTCAATATATAAGAAATACTGCATCGTACAAGACGTTTCTTCGTTATATTTTAACCTGTGACAAAAAGTGTATATATGTGCTTCTTCTGTAGATAAATTAATATTTTAGACTTATAAAGTGTGATAGTTTATAGAAGGTTGAGCAAAAGATTTTTATGTGTTAGCTAAGAGAAAACAAGGTAAAATACTTCAAAAAACAAATAATTAGGTAAAAAACACAAATAAAATGTTTATTACACAGTTATAATATTTTTTATAATATCAATTTCTTCATTAAATATTATTTATTAACTTTTCGTAGGGTAGTTATAATGATTGGCCGAAAAAAAAAATGAATTTTTTTGCATTTCTCCACGTTTTGAAGGTTTCTGAATATTTTGGCATACCTCAGAAAAAATGGATGTGTATATGTGTGTGTGTGTTTTGTATTTCCGCATTTTTTGTCCACGTTTTCAGGCGCATGGATCAACCGATTTGAATAATTCAAAAAACATTCGATTGACAAAGCAGGTCTAGACGTTCCAAAGATATAGGGCAAAAATGGTAATTCAGTTTTTGAGAGAACGGAGCGTCCGATTTCAATAATTTAATAAACATTTTACTTATAAATACATTTTTGGTAAGGCAGGTGTAGTCAAAAATGATGTGATCATTACACATCCATTTACCAGAGATTTTAATAATAAGTATAAATTTTGTTTACATTTCTATGGTTTCCGCTTCGATATTTTGCCTCGACGCAGCTAAAGCAGCGCGATTGCTTTGAAAAAAGTTCAAAATTTCCAAAATATTTCAAAATACAAAATAAACTCTTTTTTTAGAAAAGTCTTTTCTTTTCAAGAATTTCAAGTTTAATTTGGTACGGAAAGTTTCAGTTTACTTTTTTATTGGATCTCTAAAACGGCTGAATCTGCCTTCCAGGATATTTGATATTCATTTCATCAATAACTAGTGGTGAATGACATCGTGCCTTAAGGCAAATTGCTGGAACTTCCCGTACCGTAACAAAATGTTCGCGGATGTTATACGAATAGATTATTATAAATACGGTAAAATTGTCTAATATATATAAGAATTATAAAAACTGAACTGCAATTATAAAAACTGAAGTATATAAATGTGTTTAGAACTTTAGCAAGAATTAAAATTAAAATCTAAATTATTTTCGAAACACAAAAAAAAAATTTTAAAAAAAATTGGAAAACAAATTTTCAAATATTTTTTTTTCCAAAAGCAATTATTTTGTCCAAACAAGCAGAAACATGTTCAAATCATTCAAATCGGATGCTTAGTTCTCTCTAAACTGCCATTTTTTGCACTTGTAGCTTGGTATCTCCAAAACGGCTGGATCTACCTTTGCTAAAAACTAATCAGCACATCGCCCTATCAATTGGACACACAAAACACATACTCACACACACACACATCCATTTTTTCTGAGGTATGCCAAAATGTTCAGAAACCTTCAAAACGTCGAGAAATGCAAAAATTTTCATTTTCATTTTCGATTTTCGGCCCATTACTATAACTACCCTGCGTGCAGTTAAAATTTGTTTAAATCAATTCCGCTCCGTTCTCTCATTTCTTGCCCAGTATCTTTGAAACGGATGGATTTGCCTTTGCCAAAAACTAAACAACACGTGCAACATATCTCCTTCAACGTTTTTTGAATCATTCAAATAAATCCGCGCTCCCGATATCGTGGAAAAGATGTATCCTACAATGATTTAACCCTTTCCACTCGAATGCCATATAGTTCTCGCAACTCGCGAATGAAAAGGGTTATATATTATGTGAGAAACGACAAAATCTGCGAACGACATAATTTTTTTAATGTGACTGTTATTTCAATTTTCTGATTTTGCCATTATACTCCCCTAATTTATGGTTTACTCATTCTGCATGTTTAGTTTATGTATTATATTATTTCATTTTGTTTTTAAATTTTTAAAAAAATGTAATATTTAGATAAAATGATTTATTCTACTTCAACTACGATAATTGTGATCACCCTGTCAATTATTGGTGGATGCGCAGCGTTACAAAACAAGACGGTACAAAGATCACTGAATACTTATAGTTTGTTCGATGAAGATACTTGGAGCCCTGGAGCACAAATAATGGCCAAGTTTTTTAAAGAGGTCATCGCCAGATCTACTGGAAATACTCAGGTTTTACAATTTAATAGAACCATATTCAATGATAGTGATGTTAATTGATTTATATATAAAAGTTTAAAGTAGAGCGGAGTACTAAGGTACAATTTGACTTTGAGCAATAATATTGTTAAAACCAAACCAATAATGTCACAACAAAATAACATATCAAAGAAACAACTGTCTTACTATGTTCAGTAATAATCTCAGATCATTATTTTAGAAATATATTAATTTTGCTGTTTTTCAAAAATTTGTAACCTGGTTCTTTTTACTCCATAGGCGGAATAAAATGAGACGATCACAAGCCAAATAGGTCTAATGTATATTTTTAATTTTAAAGGGATTTTACGAAATAATAGCTATACCCAGTAAACCACAAAACGTAACAAAGCCATGAATGTTACGTAACGCTGGCACGTCCGCACGAACCAGGTACGTAACCTGGGAGGCACACAGAAGCATCTATTTCGCGGGCAAGAACGTAACGGCTGTTTCGTTGCACACTAATACACCGCGGTTACATTTTTGCTACGTATCTAAATTGAATAAAAAAGCGTGTAGGTGTCTTTTATGTTACATACTTATTTAATTAAATTTCCTGCAAATATAGAATATTAATAATAATTTCGGATATTTAGTAATTTTATTAAATATTATCATTTACAATATACAAAATTTACATATTACATAGTTAACATTAGAAAACTAAAATTTGATAGTCCATAAAATGTTAGCCTATAAAAATAATTATTTATTTATTCATAATATGTATTATGTTTAACTCTCTTGGCAACTTCAGTTAAATCAGACTTGGCAAAGTTAAGTCTTGCGTTAAATATGTTCAACTCACTTGCATCTGTTAATGTATCTAAAATAGAACCAAACATCTTAGAAACATTGTACACAAATTTTGAATTGAAAACATTGTGAACAAATTAGTCATTTGTGAACATTACCTCTAAACATACTCATTATTTGAAGTTAATGACTATGTAGTTCCTACGATCATATGACAGAGATAATTATTCCATGAACACACACTCAATTTTCTTGCATTGATTTTATCCTATTAATTTTCAAGTTCTGAATTACCTAAAAGTAAAACACTACAAATTAGTACTGAATCATATTAGTTAAAATTCTCTTCATGTAGAACCTTAATATACCAATTCTGTAATGCAAGATCATCAGGCTCGAAATACTCAACAATTCATGTTCTCTTCAACACTTAATCCATATAATGTGTGATATCCGGTGCATTCTTTGTTTTCCTTCTTGAATGTTTTTAAGTCGTGCTTGTTTCTTTGGTGACAATTTATCTTCTTGATTAGAGCAAATTTCCCTAGTTTGAATTCCATTTTGACATAACCCATAGGGGTTATGAGCACTCTTTCTCTACAATTGAAAAGCAATTTATATCAGTTTTTGCTTAACTGAATAGTTCTGATACTAATAAAATTATAAAGAATATGTATGATACCATATATATTACACTTATCTACCTATAATATTCATATCATATCACTGAATTGAGGTTATGTTTCTGACTGGTGTGTTAGAAATTTCAATTATTACATGACAAATCAATTATCACAATACATGAACAGACTTTGCATTGAAGGCGGCCTATATACTGCAAATGACTAAACATTATTATAATAATTTATAAATTAAAATATATTTCAGTACAATTAGACTCACCTTGTTTGCCGGTTTCATATTAAATACTTTTCCAGCTGACTGTTTAACTAATTTCTACAACTGATTTCGCACTAAATATAAAAGCAATTAATAAATAACGCTTCAATAAAGGAAATATCTTGCATTTCAAACATACACGATAAAATACTCAATTATGCGTCCACGATGCACTGACCGAGTTAACCTATATTTCACTTGACATTTCGATCATAAAACACTTCACGGCTATTTTCAAAGGCAAATGTATGTGACAGTGCAACGTACCACGCCACGTACCGACAGATACGAACAAAGCAGTATTATAAACGTTTAAACTGGTCGACGGTGGTTAAAGCTCACAACTATACGTAACAGCATCGGTTTTTTTACTTAACATCAGTTTCGAAACGAAAGTTACAAAATGAGTTACGTGGATTTAACTTCTGTGGTTTACTGGGTATTAACCAATGCAAACTATATTTAACCTTGATATGGCATTGCTACAAAAAATCAGCAGAAGAGTTGGAATAAATATTTATTTAACATATCTTTTGAGAAATTGCTTTTTTAATTTAATATACTTTTTATTTACTATTTTTTATTGTTGAATCTTAATTAAAATTAACAATATTATATTAGAGTCTCGTAAGCTAAGAAAATACTTCTGTTATGATTTTTCAAACATTGCCGTTTATATCGCGATAGCATTGTTGTAAGAATTAAGGCGATGGTTTAACATCTCCATTCCTTTAGTTTCAAATGTAGTTAAAAACATCCTATCTTTAGTTTTTTTGAACCTTTAAACCCTGCTCTACCATATTTTATAAATTTGATATACAGTCAACCCTCCGTTAACACGGCACTCTGGGTACACGGTTCCCATACTACGCGGAGCTAAAAATCCGACATCCCTGTGATTACACGGACTTCCTATTACACGGTTTTGTTCAACAACCCATAAGTTCCTTGTGCAACCTATGAGTGATTCTAGAAACTTGATATCAAAAGAGTATTAATGTAAGTTTTGTTATCGACTTTTATCTTTTAAACATACATGATTATATAGTAGCTGTATATAGAACACGTTTGAACTGGCTACTGCGTCGCGGCAATTTTTGAAGAAGGTGTCTATGCCATACATGCCATTTAGTCTACATTACTCATACTTCAAGTTGTATTCCTTGGTTTCCATACATCACGTGATACTGCACTATATAAGGTTCCATCATAGAACGCACTACGAATTAGCTTGAATTGTATGTTAAATACGAGTTTTTTATAGCATGGTCCTCATACCGCACGGCACGCCCTTGCCGCGTTAACCGAGGGTTTACTGTACTTCATGAGTCAACTTATATAGACAAAATTTTCAGAAAACAAAGAAGCAATTTCATGTCTTAGTCTCTGTTCAATGTTTTTCAATTTATGTTTTTTTATTTCCACTTTAGATAGTGAGCTTGAATTTAACAACCTTGCTTTTGTTATTGCTTCTGAAAGCGATAATTTTTGCAGCAGGTTTAATTGGCACAGGAGCCTGGCAGCACCAATATGCGCGGAGTTTGAACCTAGATCACAGTAATCAATACTTCAATGTCGGTAAGTTTCAGGACATATTTCAAAAATGTTAATTATTTGAAAAAATAATTAATAGTAAATTAAATTTTAGCTATTAGTGATTTAGTAGTTGATACATTGTGTGAACATTTTTCAGATCATCTGAACAGAGACACAATAAAAAGGGCAACTTCAATTTTTGGCGAATCTCAGATGAATTATAAACATTGAAAGTTTTGAATAAATACTGATCAAAAGTTTGTGATTGAATTCTATTTAAATTTGTGCGTAGACGTATGAATACAAATAATGTCCAAGTATGTAAACATCATATTTGAATTCCAAATGCACTAATAATACATATAATGAAACAAATTAATGTTATTTTCTTGAATTTTTTAAAAAATATTGCAGATATGTATACATACATACATACATAGCATCATTAAGTATGTATGTATACATACAATAGAATATTTATAACATCCCGTAATAGTTATAGTAATGGGCCGAAAATCTAAAATGAAAATTTCTGAAAATTTTAGCATAATGGATGTGTGTGTGTGTGTTTTGTATGACCGCATTTTTTCGTTCATGTTTTTGGGCGCACGTATCAACCGATTTGAATGGTTCAAAAAACATTCGATTCCTATTAATAGGGAGATGTGCTGATTAGTTTTTGGCAAAAACAGGTCCAGCCGTTACGGAGATGAAGAATAAAGAAAGCAGAAAATTGAAATCGAGTTTTTGAGAGAATGGAGCATCCAATTAGAATGATCTAATAAACATTCAATTAGTAATGATTGAGAGAAATGGCTATTCGATTTTGGCAAAGGCAGGCCCGGACATTTCGAAGAAACAGAGCTAAATATACAAAAAATAGCAGTTTTTGAGAGAAAATAGCATCCGAATTAAATGATTCAAAAAACTTTCTGCTTATGTTGGCAAAACAATTGTTTTTGGGAAAAAAAGTTCATCTCATTTTTTTTGGTATCGAAAATAATTAGGATTTCAATTTTAATTTTGGCTAAAGTTTTAAAGCTCACTTATGTACTTTAAATAAATATTTTTTTGACTTTCTTATTCAGTTTATATAATTCTTATAAATATTATACATTTACAGTATTTATAATAATCTATTTAATTTAATTAATATTCCTCGAACATTTCGTTACGGTACGGAAAGTTCCAGCAATTTGCCTTCAGGCACGATGCCATACACCACTAGTTTTCGGTATTTTCGGAAATTAATAAAATTACCGAATATAATGAAATTAACTTCTTATTTCAGTAATGAATTTTATAAATTCATTTGTAAAAATATATCTGATGACAGACCAAAATGATTTGGAAAACAAAACCCATCAATCATTTTTATTTATCACGTCGCTGACTTCATTTTGACGCGATCTGCCAAACTCCCACAGTATTAATACCCTATTACAGATACTGCATAATAAATTATCTTTAGTTCTAGATAAAAAAAACAAGGTTAAGCTAGTGGGGCGCATAGCATCGTGCCTTAAGGCAAATTGCTGGAACTCCCGTACCGTAATTAAACATTTAAAGAATAAAAATAATCAGTTAACAAACATGTCTATGTATAAATGGTGTGGCCTTGATTAGATAATCAGACCCTCCGGAATCGCTTGTATTCTTGAATATGGAGTCCATATTCAAGAATGCCATACTCCATATTATAATATGGACTGTATTTGAAAACTAAAAACGTTCTTTTTCTCTTATAATAACAAACCAAAAAATGACCTCACTTTAAACGTAAAAAGGAAACTTAACAAAAAACTTCTAAACTGAACCAAAGAAGGATAGCAAACTGAAAGCGTAGTGATAACGCACTGGAAGCGAATTGAACACGGAACTGGAAACGCACTATACCCAAACTGGATAGAACCCGAACTGGAAACAAACTAGAACGAACTGACCTCATATTTGTTTGGAACTGACCTCAAAGTTTTGGAAGGAAAGCGACAGGTAGCTGGATTAGAATGGAATAAATCGGTTGACATATTGCAAACCCGAGATGGCGACTATATTATTACCGACGCATGTAAATAGTCATTATGACGTCACCAAAATATATTTCATATGCGTTATTCTACTCTTAAAAAATATATCCTCTCAGATGGATTCATTTAGCATTTCTTCTTAATGTAATAACATTTTCAAGTGGCTTGACTGATAAGATCGCCGCTGTAAAAAATATACAGTAATTATAATTATCTCTTTAAAAATATTAAAATAATTGTTATTAATCATTGATCAATATTTATTGATTCGATAGAAAAAATCCAGCAATTTACCTGCAGGCAGTACAATACCACGCACCCTTAATTTCCTTTTTTTTCTAGATCTACAAAACCGCTGAACCTGCCTTCCCAAAATTAGTCAATTCTAAAACGTTTTTAGAAATATTCGGAAATCCAACTCAAAAATTAAATTGCCATTTATGCATTTTTTTCTCCTTATCTTCGAAAAGCCAAAAACTAATTAGAACATATATGCCAAAATGTTGACCTTATTGAAACGTGAATTTATGCAAAATTTTTTATTCTTTTGCGATTCGTATAACTATACTATAATTTAAGTAATAACTAGTGGGGTGCATGGCATCGTGCCTTAAGGCAAATTGCAGGAACTTTCCGTATGAAAATAAACAATAATTATTTTGAATAATTTCAAATAGATTATTCATTATAAATATATACTGTAAACTTGGAAGTGCCTTTTAAATTACAATTTTTTGATAAATTAGAAATTTTTTCAAAATTTTGAATTTTTATAGAAGTTTGAAATTTTTTTACAAAAAATGATTGTTTTAATTTTTTGAGAATTTGAATTTTTTTGCAATAACTTGATTTTTTTGAAAATTTCGATATATTCTCAAATGTTTGTAAGAAATATTTTTTTTAATTTCGATATTTTAAAAAAAAATTCAAAATTTAGTTTTTTATGAAAATGACAATTTTCGAAATATTGATTTTTTTTTTAATTTTTAAAATTACAAAATATTCTGTAAAAGCATTTTTTGCACACCGTCTACTTAAGCAAAATGTTTTTTGAATTAATTTAATTGGATGATCCGTTTCTCAAAAACTGAATTAACATTTTTGGCTATTTTTGCCCCGTATCTTCGAAACGGCTATACTTAAAAACTAATCAGCACGTCAATTATTCAAATCGGTTGATCGGTGTTCCCGAAATCGTCGATCCCGAAATTTGTAACCACACACGCACACACACACACACACACACATGCATCCTTTTTTTCTAAGGTATGCCAAAATATTCAGAAACCTTTGAAACGTAAAGATATCTAAAAAATTTTATTTTCGATCTTTTTGCGTTTACTATAACTTGCCCCACGGGAAGTTAAAAATATTTGTTTAAATAAAAAAGTAAAATTCTGACTTTTAAAAAGAGCGCCTGATCAGATAGGGCGGCAGGAAGCCTAATCCGCCACGTGGACCTGTGTAATCAATGTTTTGATGTACATATACATATTAATTTTATAAATCGAATTTAATTGGGTGGTAATTGTGATAGATAAGTTTTCACATATTTGATATTTGCTCATATGTAAACTATTATTTCAGAAATATTTACCTATGCTGCCTTTCAATGTGAAAATACTTTTTATTGATTACTAACAGTTATCAGAATTAAATTAAAAAATATCGTATAATTATAGTTATTGATTAAAAAAGTGCACTGATGGGCCTTTGGGCATGCTGAGCCTGATTAAAACATTAAATAATCACACATAAAATTAATATATTATTTATTTTACGTTTGGTAAATATTGCATAAAATCTCATTAATTTTATTGAGCCACGTTGGTTTACAATAATACACCATAAAAATTTGAACAATGATATACAATTATATAAAATATCATATTGTGTTTAATATTGTAGATATTATAATTCGAGAAAATCTTCGAATCTATTAGGTCTATATTCAAATCTAATTAATACTCTCTAATATACACAACAGTAATTCTAATATTATTACAATGTCTAATATCTTCTATTTCACAATAAAATTAGTAATGCTTAGTGGCACTATTTGTAAAAAAAATTATATATATATATATACACATATATATATATATATGTATATATATATATTTATATTTATATATATATATATATTTATATTTATATATATATATATATATATATATATATAAATGTATATATATATGCATAAATATGTGTGTATATAAGTATATAATAACTGATTACTTATGATTAGTTTGATTTGAAGAATAATGCCTAACATATCAAAAAAATTGGATATTATAATTGTTATTTGCTTTATGAATCATGTCAAGTGTAAAAACATTTTAATAAAAAAGAGCAAATATTAATCCACTCTCCACTATAAAACTTAATGTGTGTCATCATTATGAAACCAGGGAAAATACAAAAAAAATAATTTATTAAACACTTTAGGAACATTTTTGAAATGGAATTACATATATACTTTTTATATTTTTTTTGTTCAAATAATATACATTTATGATTAAACTTTAATGTAGAAAAATAGTTATTTCGCTGTAAATAATACATCGGAATAATATTGGTTAATTTAATTTTTAATTAAACTTATATAAGAAATTCATTCTATACTGGTCAATAAATAACTATATGTAAATATAGCCCCTACTCGGTATTGCTGCAAATATAAAAAGTTATAAGCATTCAGTTATTCTAACAAATTCATCAAACATAGATAGGTCAACCGTTGGGTTGCCTTCGAAAATCCACGTTATTAAGAATGTCGCAACAAGTTATGTTGTTCTTTTGCACAAGTTTAGTGTTTAATAAATTTTATATTTTTCTTAGTTTTTCCTGGTTTTATTACTGAATGATGGCACACATTTAATAATATAAATGTGTTTAATTGGATAAAGACTTTTTCTATTTTAACCTTTTTTAATTCGACGATTGGACTGCAAAATACTTCAAATATATATATATATATATATATATATATATATATATATATATATATAATATTATAGAGTGAAAAAACACATTCTTGACTTTATATATGGAAGATAATCGTTTCTTGCATTATAATTTCGATTGCATATTTGGCATTTTGATCAAAATTTTATATACAAATCTATTCAAGAAATTTAATTATATTATAATAAAATAATAAAATATTGCTCTCTTGTTGAAAACAACATATCTAATGACTTTAATTTTATTTTTAATTTACATAGTAATTGAAAGAATTTTTTTTATATTTGTCTTAAAAATTTATGAAATCAAACAGATTCTATTCTATCCTTTAAAAACTATTAGGTCTGATTTTCAAGAACTTGTACTGCAACATATTAGATTGAATATTTCAAAGTAGCAATCAAACTTGGGGTTTTAATTGTTAAAACATATAAACTAGAACAGATGCGTAGAAATTAATAAGATTGGGTAATAAAAATATTGATATTAAAAAAAAAAATGGGGCTTAAAAGTATAAATTGTAATTTAAAGGCATGCAATGTGTGACTGTTTTAATTTCATATCCCAAATGAGTACTTGTGTTAAAACTATTCTCTTGCCATTGTAGAATCAGTGTGAATCCTTCTTTTCGAATCAGTTGTCATACATTGATGATCTGGTGTAGATTTTAGGATATCAGGTTGGCCATGAGTGCTCAGTGTATTATTGCATGTCGAAGCAACAACCAGAGGTCTAAAAGACCTTCTAGATCCATTTCTTGTTAAAGTATTCATCTGAGGAGTCCCTGGTATAGCATGACCCAGCGCATTCATGTAATCAGCTATTAACAAAGTGATTTCTAAAACTTTTGGTTTGCTCATCACAAACAACATTTTTTCTTCCCCTCCGCAACCATCTTCAGATCCAACAACTAACATGAAATCATCCTGGCAACCTCCAAATGTTATGACACTGCTGTAAGCAAATTTGGATACGACTGCCATTGATGTCAATTCCAAAACAGAGACGCTGTCTTCGGCTACAGCCAACCATGCAGTATTTCTATCACCAAATTTAAGCCTAGCCTGAAACATGCTTGCCCCAAATAGAGGCCACTTTCTGGCGCAAGTTAAATAGATTCTCACACAATCCATAGCACTTCTGCCTTTCAGAGCAAACCACTTACTTCCAATGAGTTCTTGAAGATCCCGTAAGCCATCGCTAGACAGAGAATCTCTGTAGCGATAAGGATAAAATTTGTCAATGGGAATACATGTATTACCAGAGACCCGAGAACGGTCACCCAGATCAATCTGTGCCATCAAAGAAGCCATCTCTATAGCTAGTTCTCTGCTCAATGGGAAACGACCGGCCACAACTGCAAGTTACAGTAATTCATATAATATTTATATTTTTGAATATATATCTGATTATACTTATATATATATATATATATATATATATATATATGTATATATATATATATATATATATATATACAAATATCAACCAGACCATAATAACCATATAAAATAAGAAATTTATGCTGCTAGCTTTTACTTAATTTGTGATAAAGTTTTTTAAAACAAAATTAATTGACACTTTTGATTAAGCAAATTCAATTGCATTAAGAGGTTAGGGGTACTCGAAATTTTTGAAAAATCAATTTTTGTTTTTTTTGCATTTTCGCTAAGTGTAATATCTTGAAAATATTCTCTGAAAATTTCAAGTTGATCCGATGATTACTTTTTGAGTTATTTGAGAGTGGAGAGCTTGATACTTATACTCAAGATTATTCTCCCTTACCTTCTAGTATTTTAAAGCTATTAGACCGATTTACGGCTATCTCAGCGATAATAATTTACTTTCAAGATGTGTAGTTCAAGATTGAATCCTTAATCAGAAAAAAATGCGAGCTTCAACCAACTAGTGTAAAAAATGTGCCCAAAAACCGTGAATACTAGTTTTACTATCGTACAAATTGCTGCATACATATACATAACCATTATTAATGATTATGGATACCCTAGGACCTAATGGTGGGTATAATTCCCATTGGTATGCTGAAAAATTGGATGCTGAACGTGTGAAAGTGGCAGATCAGCGCATCAACGAGAACATTCGGGAGCCCAGAATGCTTCGTAGGCAACATCAAATGGAAATTTTGGAAATTTCTACAATGACTGATGAACATTTATATGGCCCAGAAATAGATGACTCGGTTTAAGTAATTCAATAATTCGTATTTCTGTACGAAAACCCAATGTGAAACTTTAAACGCGTTTTTCTCAAAACCTTATGCTTATTTATCTATGCTCAAACCTATATTTTTTGAACTGGTGACAACTGTAACTCAAAAACCGCTTAGTAGATTTTAATGAAATTCATACAGCTTTTAGAATACATAACAAACTCGGGCCTGATCGAAGGATTTTTATTTTTTCAAAAATTTAAATTTTTAAGACCAATTATCTGTTGATTTGTTCCAAAAATCTAGATTTTTTTCTGATGCCGCCATTTTGTTAATTTTTGCAAAAACAAGAAAAGCTTCAATCAGGCCCAGGATTATCTATTTACAAAACTATTTTTCGATATTTTAGATGAACATTATTCGATAGATTTTAGATGAACCTCCAAGGAGCTATGACTGTCACCGCCAGGACCGTTTTCTTAAACTGGGTCACTAAAAACAGCTATAACTTTAGAAATAATTTATTAACTTCCCGAAGGAGAAGTTTATGTTTTCATCAAAAAATCCGAATTGCTAATTTTATGTTTTCTCGACGTTTCAAGCCATTCTGAATCGAATGAGACCAAATTTGGAAAAAGTAAGTGTGTGTGTGTGCGTGTATGTGAACAGATTTTTTGTCGTAAATCGACGTTTTTTCGAAAACGGCTGGGCCGATTTCAAAAATTTAAAAGCCATTCGATGTATCTCAACGAGGACTATCGTTTTGTGCGACGATCGGCCAAGCCGTTTCTTTATAAATCGCAGGAAAGTGAAAAATTTTTCATCTACGTTTTAGCCCGCAATTCTGAATCGATTTTGAAAATTCAAAAACCGTTCGAAAGATATTGGTTGGGAATCGTGCTGATTAGTTTTTGGTAGAGATCGGCCGGGCCGTTTTCTTGTAATAAAGTTTTCAAAAAAAAAAAAATCGACGATTTTTATGATTATTTTTTTGACGGTAGATACCAGTCTTCTAGATCATACTAAAAAATTACGGCCCTACGACAGCTTTAAAAATTCGTCAAAGTTTGCAAAAATTGGTATCGTTTTTTTGGCATTTGTCAAAATTAGACTTTTGTTCGGCGTTTTCTCAAAAACGCATGAACCGATTTTAGAAATTTAAAAGCCATTTGATGTATTTCGGTGAGGACTATCGTTTGTCAGTTTTGTGCGACGATCTGCCAAGCCGTTTCTTTGCAATTTGAAAAAAAGTGTTAAACTTTTCGTGCACATTTACGCTCATCCTACCGAACCGATTTTAAAAAATCAAAAACTGGTCGAAAGATATTAGTTGGGAATGGTACTGATTAATTTTAGGTGAAAATCTACCGAGTCGTTTTCTTATAATGAACTGTTGAAAAAAAATTTAAGCCGATTTTCATGGAACTTTTTTGACGGTATACATCATGGTTTTATAGAACTTACTGTAATATTACGGCCTTACGACAAGCAGTTTAATTTTAAAAATTCGTCAAACTTTGTTAAAATTGTTATCGTTTTTTAAGGTAGGATTGATGAAAAATATTATTTACACATTTTTTTTTTGATTAAGTCGATTATTTACACATATCGGGAAGTTCATGTAACTTGCCTCAAGGCTAAATACCAAACCAACTAGTTTACTAAAAAAAATTGAAAACGAAAATTTTCTAGAAAACGTTACTGTTATAATATGCGAATTAAAACCATTAAATAATTACTTACTTTGCTGATTAACCTGGTAGCACATTAACAAACGTTCCTTATCTGTTTCCATGCGGGCTGAATGTTTCCAGTAAAGACGGTTCTTGTAGGTTAATTGGATTACTCGAGAATTTTCAAATTTACCAGAGCCTTTTTCTCGAAGCGCTGTTTCCCATCTTGATATTACATCGCATAGCTAAAAGCCAAATATAATGTTATATTTATACTCACTACTCGGGGTAATAATATTTTTTATATTACGATTTTAATTTTAAAAGGATAAAATTAAGAAGAATCTCATCACGTATGTGGTAAAATATAATGATAGAATGATGTATATGGTATGCTTTTTATATGCATCTATACTGCAATAAAATATTGCAAAAATATATGAGAAACAGGTCAGACGCAATAAGTTTATGTAAAACAAAACTTCGCTTTCAATACATCGTTCAGTAATTAAACATTCGCATTAAAACATTTGCCTTAATTCACAAGCACCTTTATAAAACTTTGTATTTATTATTCCATTTTTAATAGTTTAATATTAAATTTTTTTGTTTTGTTATATAACTCTGTGTTTGATTATTTAGTGTTCTCATTTTTGTGTTTAGATTTTGATTATTCATATGCATTGATTAAGTCAAATCAAGGTACGAAACGTTCGCTATTATAATAATAAAAACATTCTTTATGCAATTTCTTGAAGTAAAACTCGTTTAGGCGCGACTAGGGTGTAAATCTGTACAAATGCAACGGAAGTACTGTTACGCCCGAACTGTTCGTCATTCGCTCTCGATGAAAACATTTCTATACGGGTCGATTGTGATTGGCCGCCGTGTATGTGAATAGATTTCTATCGTTGTATGCGTACCAGCATCAACGTTGTATGCATACCGATATCAACAAGAAAATCGGCATAGATAAATATTTTAAAGTTACATCGTAATACAAATGCATGAATCGGAAGAATATTTTACTCAGTTCCTTGAAAATAATAAAACCAATTAAATATGTTTTAGGCAAGAGAGATATTACAGCTGTTCAAAGAATGAGATTATATCGCCAGCGAAAAAGTAAAAAAAATACAAGCAGTCAATGAATTAATGTTAATTTTAATTACATGAAGTTCTTCAAACACAATTACATGATGAGTGAAGTTGCGAAAACAATATTTGTTTAGGCGTTGTTTAACATAATCCACTGTGTGAACGAATATTATAGAATTTATTAATCAGCAATTACTTCATTTCTCTAATGAAAGCTCATTTCGAAATGCTAATTACAATGGCAAACCGATCATGTCATATTTGAAGTATGACTTCAATTACATTATTGTTTTTAAATATTATACATATTTTTAATGCTATTACAAATATATAATTTATAATTTATCATTATATAAATGTGTATAATGGTTGACACTAATTAATGTGTGCATCAGGAGTGTTTCCATATTACTAATTAACATTATTCAAAATTGTTATATGATGTATTTATTTTTACTTAAAAGCCATCTTGTACAGTAGCAAATGAGTTTTACTTCAATCGCGTGTGAATTACGTTTGTGACATAATATGAACAAATAAAGATACCCACCTTGGATGCTGGTTCAATAAAGTTTTCCAAATCCTTTTCAATTGGATCGTCACTAAATAATGTAAAACCATTAGCTGAGCTATCTCTGCAAGCTATCTCCTGGCTCAACGTCCTTAAAAATTCTTCGATAGTTGTAGAACCATCAAAACCGACGACTTGATAAGCACCATTGGCCATATGAACTGGTATAGAGTGAGGTAAAGAGTGGTGGTAAGGATTCTTCAAAAGTATACTCAAGACTTCCATTCGTGACGGTTTTAACTCCCTTCCACCATTTTGTATAGTTCTCTCCAAAGCCCTTTCACAATAGGCCGCGTATTTGCCACATTCTGTTTTTGTCTCGCAAGAGTTGCGTGATAAATGTAACTTAAGATACCATAACAAACGGCTATTTCGAGGTGTAAATAAGCTTACGGCCAAAGCTAGAAGTTGCCAACACTGGATGAAGCTGTAAGTCGGAGGATTGCTTTTACAACATGCCGGTGTTGATGGAATTGCTGGTGTCTAAAAAAAACCATAAAAATGTCATTCGAGTAAGAAACAACACATAATTTTATTATTATGCTTTTTATTATTATGTTGCTTAGAGAAAGCAACGATTACTTTAGAAAAAAAACACACAATGACACTCCATTTAAAACAGTTAAATATAGTAACCTATTTTAAGTACTAATATTTGCAAATAAACAACAAATATCAAATCAATACACTAATATAATTGCTGAAAAGAACAAATTTTAAAATTATTAATAAATGATCCAAGTTCTACCTCACAAGTTTTAAATGTATCATTAATATGAAGTAAAAATAAATATAAATGCATTCTTGAAAACATAGGATGTGGGCGACAAATATAGTCTCCATTTTCGAAATAGTTCGATAACTTTATTTCACCTTTCTACCTCTTTATTTGCCTGAGATAAAGATGCGAAAGATAGTATGGTCCCATTTTTCAAGCTCACTTTTGGTCGTACTAGTTAGTCTTTTGAGGTAAAGATTAAATAAATAAAGAAAAATCTAACTTGATTGAGACAAAATGCGAAAGAGAGACAAAATAAGAAAAAAAAAAAGAGTGCGCGTAAGGATCACACGCGATTGAAGTAAAACTTTTAATATTGTATGAGTAGGCAATTAAGATAAAAATAAAAAAAACATCATATTTGAATTTTAAAAATCATTTATTAATAATCACATAACATCAATAACACAGTTTAAAACAACATCGATAGATTAATTGCTATCATATTTCATATATGATATAATAGGTTTGTGATAACTGAAATGAGAGACATAAATTTTGCTTTGTAAACTATGTACATTTCTGGAGAAAACTGCATCAATAGTCGTGCCATATCTTGTGGTTGATTCAAATGGAGAATTATTCATTGTTAAATTAAATTTATTATTTAAAAAATCAATTAATGGTTGAGATTCTTCTGAACGAAAATTGACATTGAAATCTCCAGCAAGAATTAATGGTATCTCGTTGTGATTAGTGTTTAAAAGTTTTGCACCCTCATAAGAAAAATGAAGTAACTGCTGATGAAGAAATTTAATAATATTTGATATGTTTTTATTGGGAGAAATGTAAAGGACGACTATAATTAATGTTTGATTCTGTGTGTGTAATATCACCTACTTGTGTAATTTCATTAGGAATATCCAGTAATATCGTTGGCGCAAGAAACTGCATAGGAGTCGCATTATGAAGAGTATCTGAACATGAATGATAGACAGCTACACCACCTGCTCTTGAGTCCGATCGTTTGTATTGAGTAACGCAGTAATAGTTCTGAATATCAATTCGTTCTTCATTATTAATCCAAGTTTCCGAAAATAACAAAAACGTACAACGTTGTAGCACTTTATCTTGCAGATCAGGCACATGAGCTCGTAAACTTTGGCAGTTAAAGGAAAACAATGAAATGTCGTTCAAACTTATTATCTCACTCAATTTTTCTTCTTGTGTTATTAATCTACAAGTTGAAAGTCTTTGGAATTCAGTTTTTAAGTTCATTAATCCTGCTGGCCGTTTTCTTCCATGATAAAATTTTTTGAAATGATGAACAATCCATTAATGCAACATATAGAAGCTGCTGATTATGTGTTTTATTGTATTCATATACAATTTTATCAAAAGTACCACCTTGTGATTTGTGTATTGTGAGTACACATGCAGACACTAAAGGAAAATGATTTCTTTTGACAAATATGATTTTATTTCTGTTCATTGGAATAGATGAAGATCTCCTGAGAATCGGCACAGCTGTCTTACTGATATTAAGAGTTTGAATATGATGTGCAGCTTTCTTCTTATTTTGTTACCTATCTTACCAGGAAATTCAAACCATAAACGTAGAAGTTCATCATTATCGCCACGTTCTATGTACACTAATTTTCCTACACAACCATTAGCTAAGCCATCACTTACATCAATATTAGTTGTTATTATGTAAAATTTATTCAGAACTAAAATTATTTCATACGGCAAACCCCCGGTATCAATAACCGATTTTTGTGAAACTGCTGACGAATGTATGATTGTTGATCTGTCGCATGGCAACCTACATAAATATCCGTGGCAGTAGATATTATTTTGTCTTCAACGAGATTCAGTATAAATTTATTATATTCCATGACACATTTATTCTCTAAGAAAAGTCTTATTCCATGAGGACATAACATAAAAAACGTGATTCAATTAATGCAAGTTCATATAGGGTTTAGCGCTCGACTTACGCATGACATGACGGGAGTGGATACTCGCGACATCAGCGCTTACCGCGTCGTAGTGTTCAACTTCACGTTGGCGTTTCGTTGCATTTGTACGGATTTACACCCGTGTAGCCTAAAGAAATTTTTACACCCATATCGCGCCTAAAGAAGTTTTACTTCAAAAAATCACAAGGATTTCTTTGATTTGTGTGTGTGGTGTATATATATATATATATGTAGTGGTATTCACCCATTTGTAATAATTATAAATAATATTATAAACTACTATATAAGGGTCAGAATACAAACAACACAGTTACTGTTACTCATAGCTACAATACATTGTATGCTCGCAGTAACCTTGCAAGCGTTGATAAAATTCCTTTTCAAACCACAAACGGCGCCTTAACAACTAAGTAAAGCGTAGTTTTGCACTATGCAGTAACATTGAACAAGGATTACAATGTCAAATTGAATCAAGCACATAAATACTAAGCAATGACGCATTTGTTGTTCAGCCGTCATCAAGTTTTCAATAAGTTCACATCAATTTAGTTCAGTCGTAATAAAGTTATCATAATGTTCAGTCAATATGAGTCATTAGTATTTAGTAATCAAGGGAGTTATATTTAAGTTCAGTTGTTCAAGTTATATGCAAAGTCTACAAGAATCATGAAATAAACAAAAACATCAAACGTCTTCAATCTGTTTCACTGATTCGCTTTCACAGTTGGTACCCGCTTGTTAGCAGTAGGAAGAACCTACATATTGTTGGCACCGTCGCTGGATGGGGCACAACAATATATTGTAATACATATGAAATCCTAAAAAATGCATATTGACCTTGACTAAACATCTTAAAATTATGAAAACATAATGATTACCTAAATTATTATTATGAAAACATAATGATTACCAAACCAAAATAATCACTTTCCGAGGTGGCTTAATATAGGCTAATCGGACTGATGTCAATTCTTTCAAAAATTATATAAAAATGGAAAACTATCAATAATCCCAGACTATTAGTTTCAAACAAATAAATAATGATTCAGCAAGATCAATGAATTATTATTGCGTTTGACAAAAACCATATATATTATAAATTACACTGATGATAAGACAAATCTAGTCTCGAAACGCTGTTAAGATTTATTAATAAATACATAGTGTTAAAGGGTGATCATATTTCTACTCACA
>NW_020539724.1:26382653-26421858 GCF_003426905.1 Ctenocephalides felis | reverse complement strand
AAACTTACATTAATACTCTTTTGATATCAAGTTCCTAGAATCACTCATAGGTTGCACAAGGAACTTATGAGCAGTTGAGCAAAACCGTCTAATAGGAAGTCCGTGTACCTAAAATGCCGTGTTAACGGGGGTTGATAGTATATATAAACGTTTAGAGTAGGGCGGAGTACAAAAGTACAATTTTACTTTGAGCAATAATATTGTTTAAAACCAAACCAATAATATCAAAACAAATAACATACGAAAGAAACAACTTTCTTACTATAATCAGTAATAATCCCGACTAATTCATTATTTTAGAAATACATATATTAATTTTGCTGTTTTTCAAAAATATGTAACCTGGTTCTTTTTACTCCATAAGCGGAATAAGATGAAACGACCACAGGCCAAACAGGTCTAATGTCTATTTTTAATTTTCAAGGGATTTTACGAAATAATAGCTACATTATTTAACCAATGTAAATTATATATAGCTTTGATATGGCATTACATCAGAAAAATCAGCAGAAGAGTTGGAATGAATATTATTTAACATATCTCTTGCAAAATTGCTTTTTTTAACTTAATATACTTTTTCATTTACTATTTTTTATTTTGAAACTAAATTAAAATTAACAATATTATATTAGAGTCTCGTAAGCTAAACGGAGCTCAAAATCAAAAAAACTAACAACAAAAGAAAATATTTTTGTTATGAATTTTCGAACATTGCCGTTTATATCCCGATAGCATTGTCGTAAGAATTAAGGCGATGGTTTAACATTTTATTTGCTCTAGTTTAAAATCCTATCTTTAGTTTTTTTCAGATATCGGTGGTGGACTTTTTTACGCGCTCCGCCCTATTTTATAAATTTGATATACAGTCAACCCTCTGTTAACGCGGCACTTGGGTACACGGTTCCCATACTACGCGGAGCTAAAAGTCTGACATCACTGCGATTACACGGACTTCCTATTACACGGTTTGTTCAACAACCCATAAGTTCCTTGTGCAACCTATGAGCGATTCTAGGAACTTCAATTCAAAATATAATTCAAGAAACATAATTTCTTTGCATTTTTCATTAATTTTTGAGCAATATTTAAGCTGCAATTTTGGATAATTTAAATAATGAAAAATCAAAATAAAATAATCCAACATGAAACACCATGATTTGTTTAATACAATAAATCGCATAAAATCTCCAAAATAAATAAGTAAAATTTTTCAAAAATATTATTTCAAGCAATGATAAACATACTGAAATGTTTGGATGTCCTAAAAAAGTTTGGATTAAAAATAAGAATTTAGAAGTAGTTTGGTAGTGATTATGAAGAAACCCGCGAATCGCCACGATATTTTAAATAAATTTAAAATCAATGTGCTTTTATATTATATATCTAATTTTTGTGTACTAAATCCAGAGTTATAAAAAAGTATTTCAAAAAAAAAAATAACGTAAATATTCTTATAATTTTAATGATAAACTGAAATGAATTGCATGGGCGCTGAAGACCCCAGGACCGGCCCTGCATAGAACGCACTACAAATTAGCCTGAATTGTATGCTAAATACGAGTTTTTTATAGCACGGTCTCCATACTGCACGGCACACACTTGCCGCGTTAACCGAGGGTTGACTGTACTTCTGCTCAATGTTTTTCTATTTATGTTTTTTTTATTTCCACTTTAGATAGTGAGCTTGAACTTAACAACCTTGCTTTTGTTATTGCTTCTGAAAGCGATAATTTTTGCAGCAGGTTTAATTGGCACAGGTGCCTGGCAGCACCAATATGCGCGGAGTTTAAACCTAGATCACAGTAATCAATACTTCAATGTCGGTAGGTTTCAGGACATATTCAAAAATGTTAATTATTTAAAAAAATAATTAATTGTAAATAAAATTTTAGCTATTAGTGAATTAGTAATTGATACATTGTGTGAACATTTTTCAGATTATCAAAACAGAGACACAATAAAAAGGGCAACTTCAATTTTCGGCGAATCTCAGATAAATTATAAACGTTGAAAGTTCTGAACAAAATACTGATCAAAAGTTTGTGATTGAATTCTATTTAAATTTGTGCGTAGACGTATGAATACAAATAATGTCCAAGTATGTAAACATCATATTTGAATTCCAAATGCACTAGTAATACATATAATGAAACAAATTAATGTTATTTTCTTGAATTTTTTAAAAATATTGCAGATATGTATACATACATACATACATAGCATCATTAGGTACGTATGTATACATACAATAGAATATTTTTAACTTCCCGTATAGTTATAGTAATGGGCCGAAAATCTAAAATGAAAATTTTGCATTTCTCGACGTTTGGAAGGTTTCTGAACATTTTAGCATAATGGATGTGTGTGTGCGGTTTTGTATGACCGCATTTTTTCGTTCATGTTTTTGGGCGCACGTATCAACCGATTTGAATGGTTCAAAAAACATTCGATTCCTATTGATAGAGAGATGTGCTGATTAGTTTTTGGCAAAAGCAGGTCCAGCCGTTACGGAGATGAAGAATAAAGAGAGCAGAAAATTGAAATCGAGTTTTTGAGAGAACGGAGCATCCAATTAGAATGATCTAAAAAACATTCAATTAGTAATGATTGAGAGAAATGGCTATTCGATTTTGGCAAAGGCAGGCCCGGACATTTCGAAGAAACAGAGCTAAATATACAAAAAATAGCAGTTTTTGAGAGAAAATAGCATCCGAATTAAATGATTCAAAAAACTTTCTGCTTATTTCATTTTTTTTTTTTGGTATCAAAAATAATTCGGATTTCAATTTTAATTCTGGCTAAAGTTTTAAAGCTCACTTATATACTTTAAATAAATATTTTTTTGACTTCTTATTCAGTTTATATAATTCTTATAAATATATTGTTACAGTATTTATAATAATCTATTTAATTTAATTAATATTCCACGAACATTTAGTTACGGTACGGGAAGTTCCAGCAATTTGCCTTAAGGCACGATGCCATACACCACTAGTTTTCGGTATTTTCGGAAATTAATGAAATTAACTTCTTATTTCAGTAATGAATTTTATAAATTCATTTGTAAAAATATATCTGATGACAGACCAAAATGATTTGGAAAACAAAACTCATCAATCATTTTTATTTATCACGTCGCTGACTTCATTTTGACGCGATCTGCCAAACTCCCACAGTATTAATACCCTATTACAGATACTGCATAATAAATTATCTTTAGTTCTAGATAAAAAACAAGGTTAAGCTAGTGGGGCGCATGATGGCATCGTGCCTTAAGGCAAATTGCTGAAACTTCCCGTACCGTAATTAAACATTCAAAGAATAAAAATAATCAGTCAACAAAAATGTCTATGAATGAATGATGTTGCCTTGATTTGATAATCAGACCCCACGGAATCGCTAGTATTCTTGAATATGGACTACTGAACTGAACTAAATTTTTTTTTCTCTTATAATAACAAACTAAAAAATGACCTCACTTTAAACGTTAAAAGGAAACTTAACAAAAAACTTCTAATCTCGACCAAAGAAGGAGAGCAAACTGAAAGCATAGTGATAACGCACTGGAAGCGAATTGAACACGGAACTGGAAACGCACTATACCCAAACTGGATAGAACCCAAACTGTAAACGAACGCACTAGAATAGAACTGATCTCATATTGGAAACCTAGGCCAAAGTTTTGGATGGAAAGAGACAGATAGACTAGATCAGAAGGGAGTAAATCAGTTGACATATTGCAACCCCGAGATGGCGACTATATTATTATCGACGCATGTAAATAATAATTGTACGTCACCAATACATATATATATATATATATATATATATATATATATTTATATATTACTATACATATATATATATACACCAATACATATATATATATATATATATTGAGGATTTTTTTGATATATATATATATATATATAAGGAAGGAAAACTCGACTTATTTATATATATATAAGTATGTAGATATATAATAAGAAATTAGTGGTGCATGGCATCGTGCCTTAATGCAAATTGCTGGAACTTCACGCACCGTAATTAGGAATTCGAGTAATGGAAATAATCAATAATTGTTTTAAATAATTTCAATTAGATTATCTACATATATATAAACAAAGTCAGGTTTTCCTTCCTGACGATATAACTCCAGAATGCACGATTTCGACAATTTTGCATTCGTTGCAAAGGTCACGGGCTCCGCAAGGTTTATAGCCAAGAAAATTAGTGGTGCATGACATCGTGGCTTAATGCAAATTGCTGGAACTTTACGCACCGTAATTAAAAATTCGAGTCATGACGTTAGTGAAATTATCAGAATTATGCTTGGTTAGGTTGACGAGCAATGCTTGCCGCAGAGAATAATGATGTACACGCACGAAATTCACCATTCAATCAAAAATTGCTGGCGATTTGGTGAAATACCAATGATTCCGACTGGTCTTTGGTTTGACTTCAAACATTTGCAATTTCCAGTTCGCCTTACGTTCGCAATGACAATTAACAATCACAAGGCCAATCGCTTAATGTTCGCGGGATAAATTTAGAAAATCATTGTTTTTCACATGGGCAGTTATACGTTGCCTGTTCACGAGTTGTGAAATCATCCGCTTTGTTTGTGTTAACGTCAGACCAAAAAACAAAAAATGTGTATTACCAAAGAGCACTTCAATGCAACTGATAACTTGCGGATTCACTTTCTACTGCTATACTTATAGAAGTTCAACTAAAAACACTTCATTTTGTAAGCGTAATGAAATCATTTTTTTCCTTTTCAAATATAAAGCAAACATAAAATTTCTTCATCTTTCTCACGAAACCATCTGGTGGCGAAACGGAGTTCGTCGGGTTTGCTAGTATTTATATATATACAGGGTGGCTGATATGTATTGCAACCAATTTCAGACCGCTATTATGTCTAAACCGCTCGTCAGACAGATGACAGATTTATTCCAGTGATTGTTCATTTAATTGTTTAGAAGCGTACAAGAGCATTTTGATCTATTGCATTCAGTAAAAAGTTATTCGTTGTGGAAGTCAAGCGTGATAGTGCGATTGCTTCATACTTGGCTGAAAAACCTTAGGTGGCTATATTTCGAGCCCTCCAGTATTTAAATGCGAACAAATATTTTATTTCTCGTACCATATCTCGTAACGGTGATACACTCAGTGTTGCACCGCGTCCAAAAAGTGGACGAAAAAAAAACACTAACAACCCCAGAAATGATCCAAAAAGTATAGGCAAAAATCAATCGAAATTCGTGTCGCAGTGGTAAAAAAATGGCCCGTGAGCTGAACATATCGCAAAAACGGATGCAACACATATTGAAAAATGAGCTTGGACTAAAGCCATTGAAGTTCCAAAAAGTGCAAGAGCTCATCGATGCACAAAACACCTTCGATTGGCTACCAGAACTCAAGCGCCGCCGACGGTAATGGTGTGAACCATCGTAACGGCCGATGGTGACATTCCGCTCTTATTCATCGACCGTGGGATCAAAATAATTGCCGAAATTATCGGGAATATGTCTTAAAGGCAGTATTGAAGTCCTGGGTAGACAAAAATTTCGATCGCAGACCATGGACCTTCCAACAGGACTCAGCACCATCAAACTCAGCACGCGTCTACCAAAAATGGCTTATAAAAGAAGTTTTTCGCTTCATTTCTATCGCACAATAGCCACCAAAATCTCTGTATCTAAATTCGCTGGACTTTTGTGTCTTGGACATTTTGAACAGTAAGGTTCGCACTAAAAAATACCAAAGTGTCGATCATCCCAAGAAGGCGCCTCGCCGGGAATGGGCCAAAATACCCCAGAGCCACTTTCGTGCAGCGTGTTATGGTTTTTCAGCCGCTTGAAGGCCATAATTCGTGCCAAAGGTGGTCAATTAGAACAAATATAAACTGATTCTAAAATTTGATGTTATTTCTGACATTTTTGCTTTTGAACAATGAAATTTAAAATGAAAATGACAAAGTTTATAGCAATACATATCAGCCACCCTGTATATATATATATATATATATATATATATATATATTCATATGCATATTTATACTACTCGAAAAAATATATCCTCTCAGATGGATTCATTTAGCATTTCTTCTTAATGTAAACATTTTTAAGTGGGTTGACTGATAAGATCACCACTGTATATTATATGAACGAAAAAATATATAGTAATTATAACTATTTCTTCGAAAATATTAAAATATTGTTATTAATCATTGATCAATATTTATTGATTCGATAGAAAAAATCCAGCAATTTGCCTGCAGGCAGTACAATACCACGCACCCTTAATTTCCTTTTTTTTTAGATCTATAAAACCGCTGAAGCTGCCTTACCAAAATTAGTCAATTCAAAAACGATTTTAGAAATATTCGGAAATCCAACTCAAAAATAAATTGCCATTTATGCACTTTTTTCTCCTTATCTTCGAAAAGCCAAAAACTAATTAGAACATATACGCCAAAATGTTGACCTTATTGAAACGTGAATTTATGCAAAATGATTCCTTTGCGATTCGAATAAGTCGTATAACTATACTATAATTTAAGTAATTTGATATAACTAGCGCATGACATCGTGCCTTAAGGCAAATTGCTGGAACTTTCCGTATGAAAATAAACAATAATTATTTTGAATAATTTCAAATAGAAAATTCATTATAAATACATACTGTAAACTTGGAAGCGCTTTTTAAATTAGAATTTTTTGATAATTTAGAAATTTTTTCAAAATTTTGAATTTTTATAGAAGTTTGGAATTTTTTGCAATAACTTGATTTTTTGAAAATTTCGAAATATTCTCAAATGTTTGTAAGAAACATTTTTATTTAATTTTGATATTTTAAAAAAATCAAAATTTAGTTTTTTATGAAAATGACAATTTTCGAAAATTTGATTTTTTTTTTATTTTTAAAATTACAAAATATTCTGTAAAAGCATTTTTTGCACACCGTCTACTTAAGCAAAATGTTTTTTGAATTAATTTAATCGTATAATCCGTTTCTCAAAAACTGAATAAAATTTTTGACTATTTTTGCCCCGTATCTTCGAAACGGCTATACCTAAAAACTAATCAGCACGTCTCCTTATCAATACGAATCGAAGGTTTTTAGAATTATTCAAATCGGTTGATCGGTGTTCCCGAAATCGTCGATCCCGAAATTGATAACCGCACACGCACACACGCACACACGCCCACACACACATACATCCATTTTTTCTAAGGTATGCCAAAATATTCAGAAACCTTTGAAACGTAAAGATATATAGAAAAATTTATTTGCGATTACTATAACTTGCGCCACGGGAAGTTAAAATATTTGTTTAAATAAAAAAGTAAAATTCTGACTTTTAAAAAAAGCGCCTGATCAGATAGGGCCTAAGGCGACGGAAGCCTAATCCGGCACGTGGACCTGTGTAATCAATGTTTTAATGTACATGTACATATTAATTTTATAGAGCGAATTAAATTGGGTGGTAATTGTGATAGATAAGTTTTCACATATTTAATATTTGCTCATATGTAAACTATTATTTCAGAAATATTTACCTATGCTGCCTTTCAATGAGATGTGCTTTTTATTGATTACTAACAGTTATCAGAAATAAATTAAATATCATATAATTATAGTTATAGATTAAAGAAGTGCACTGATGGGCCTTTGGGCATGCTGAGCCTGATTGAAACATTAAATAATCACACATAAAATTAATATATTATTTATTTTACGTTTGGTAAATATTGCATAAAATCTCATTAATTTTATTGAGCCACGTTGGTTTACAATAATACACCATAAAAATTTGAACAATGATATACAATTATATAAAATATCATATTGTGTTTAATATTGTAGATATTATAATTCGAGAAAATCTTCGAATCTATTAGGTCTATATTCAAATCTAATTAATACTCTCTAATATACACAACAGTAATTCTAATATTATTACAATGTCTAATATTTCTATTTCACAATAAAATTAGTAATGCTTAGTGGCACTATTTGTAAAAAAAATTATATATATATATATATATATATATATTCATATATATATATATATATATATATATATTATATTATATGTATATATATGAATAAATATGTGTGTATATAAGTATATAATAACTGATTACTTATGATTAGTTTGATTTGAAAAATAATGCCTAACATATCAAAAAAATTGGATATTATAATTGTTATTTGCTTTATGAATCATGTCAAGTGTAAAAACATTTTAATAAAAGAGAGCAAATATTAATCCACTCTCCACTATAAAACTTAATGTGTGTCATCATTATGAAACCAGGAAAAATACAAAAAAAATAATTTATTAAACACTTTAGGAACATTTTTGTAATGGAATTACATATATACCTTTTATATTTTTTTTGTTCAAATAATATACATTTATGATTAATTAAACTTTAATGTAGAAAAATAGTTATTTCGCTGTAAATATACATAGGAATAATATTGGTTAATTTAATTTTTAATTAAACTTATATAAGAAATTCATTCTATACTGGTCAATAAATAACTATATGTAAATATAGCCCCTACTCGGTATTGCTGCAAATATAAAAAGTTATAAGCATTTAGTTATTCTAACAAATTCATCAAACATAGATAGGTCAACCGTTGAGTTGCCTTCGAAAATCCACGTTATTAAGAATGTCGTCGCAACAAGTTATGTTGTTCTTTTGCACAAGTTTAGTGTTAATAAATTTTTCTTAGTTTTTCCTGGTTTTATTACTGAATGATGGCACACATTTAATAATATAAAGTGTTTAATTGGATAAAGACTTTTTCTATTTTAACCTTTTTTAATTCGACGATTGGATTGCAAAATATTTCAAATATATATATATAATATAATATATATATATATATATATATATATAATATTATATAGTGAAAAAACACATTCTTGACTTTATATATGGAAGATAATCGTTTCTTGCATTATAATTTCGATTGCATATTTGGCATTTTGATCAAAATTTTATATACAAATCTATTCAAGAAATTTAATTATATTATAATAAAATAATAAAATATTGCTCTCATGTTAAAAACAACATATCTAATGACTTTAATTTTATTTTTATTTACATAGTAATTGAAAGAAAGTTGTATATTTGACTTACAAATTTATGAAATCAAACAGATTCTATTCTATGCTGTAAAAACTATTAGGTCCGACTTTCAAGATCTTGTACTGCAACATATTAGATTGAATATTTTAAAGTAGAAATTAAACTTGGATTTTTAATTGTTAAAACATATAAACTAGAACAGATGGATAAAAAATAGTAAGATTGGGTAATAAAAATATTGATATTCAATTGGGTTAACTTGATAACATGATGACAATCTTTATAAAAAGGTATAAATTGTAATTTAAAGGCATGCAATGTAAGTCTGTTTTTATTGCATATCCCAAATGAGTACTTGTTTAAAACTATTCTCTTGCCAATTGTGGAATCAGTGTGAATCCTTCTTTTCGAATCAGTTGTCATACATTGATGATCTGGTGTAGATTTTAGGATATCAGGTTGGCCATGAGTGCTCAGTGTATTATTGCATGTCGAAGCAACAACCAGAGGTCTAAAAGACCTTCTAGATCCATTTCTTGTTAAAGTATTCATCTGAGGAGTCCCTGGTATAGCATGACCAGCGCATTCATGTAATCAGCTATTAACAAAGTGATTTCTAAAACTTTTGGTTTGCTCATCACAAACAACATTTTTTCTTCCCCTCCGCAACCATCTTCAGATCCAACAACTAACATGAAATCATCTTGGCAACCTCCAAATGTTATGACACTGCTGTAAGCAAATTTGGATACGACTGCCATTGATGTCAATTCTAGAACAGAGACGCTGTCTTCGGCTACTGCCAACCATGCAGTATTTCTATCACCAAATTTAAGCCTAGCCTGAAACATGCTTGCCCCAAATAGAGGCCACTTTCTGGCGCAAGTTAAATAGATTCTCACACAATCCATAGCACTTCTGCCTTTCAAAGCAAACCACTTACTTCCAATGAGTTCTTGAAGATCCCGTAAGCCTTCGCTAGACAGAGAATCTCTGTAGCGATAAGGATAAAATTTGTCAATGGGAATACATGTATTACCAGAGACCCGAGAACGGTCACCCAGATCAATCTGTGCCATCAAAGAAGCCATCTCTATAGCTAGTTCTCTGCTCAATGGGAAACGACCGGCCACAACTGCAAGTTATAGTAATTCATATAATATTTAAATGTTATATTTATTACTATTTATTTACTATTTATATATATAACCATCTGATTATACTTTATATATATATATATATATATATATATATATATAAATATACAAATATCAACCAGACCATAATAACCATATGAAATAAGAAATTTACGCTGCTAGCTTTTTCTTAATTTATGATTTATGATAAAGTTTTTTAACACAAAATTAATTGGCACTTTTTATTAAGCAAATTCAATTGCATTAAGAGGTTAGGGGTACTCGAAATTTTTGAAAAATCAATTTTTGTTTTTTTGCATTTTCATTAAGTTTAATATCTTGAAAATGTTATCTGAAAATTTCAAGTTGATACGATGATTACTTTTTGAGTTATTTGAGGGCGCTGAAGCAAGTGGAGAGCTCGGTACTTATACTCAAGATTATTCTCCCTTACCTTCTGGTGTTTTAAAAACTATTATACCGATTTACGACGATCTCAGCAATAATAATTTACTTTCAAGATGTGTAGTTCAAGATTGAATCCTTTATCAGAAAGAAATTAGAGCTTCAACCAATTAGTGTAAAAAATGTGCCCAAAAACCGTGAATACTAGTTCTACTATCGTACAAAATGCTGCATACATATAAATAATCATTATTAATGATTATGGATACCCTAGGACCTAATTGTGGGTATAATTCCCATTGGTATGCTGAAAAATTGGATGCTGAACGTGTGAAAGTGGCAGATCAGCGCATCAACGAGAACATTCGGGAGCCCAGAATGCTTCGTAGGCAACATCAAATGGAAATTTTGGAAATTTCTACAATGACTGATGAACATTTATATGGCCCAGAAATAGATGACTCGGTTTAAGTAATTCAATAATTCGTATTTCTGTACGAAAACCCAATGTGAAACTTTAAACGCGTTTTTCTCAAAACCTTATGCTTATTTATCTATGCTCAAACTAGTGATGTGCCGACTCGAAAAATTCCCGATTCGAATGATTCGAATCAGAAAAAAACCTGATTCGAATCATGATTCGAATCAACTCGAATCAAGTATATATATGGACAAAAAAAATCATGGATGTATTAATTTAGTAAAAGTGATCCAAATTTATAATCAAAATTGTCAGTTTAACCAATATAACCAACAAAGTAGAAATTGTAAACATAAATCACTATCAAAAAGTATATTCTGAAAATTATTAAAAATGATGTAATTTTGAGGACGGCTAAAACATATCTTCAAATTAATTTACAATAATAGATTACCAAACAATTGTGCATCACTAAAGCATATAAAATAATATTTGGAATCATGGGTCGATTGTTTATTTTACTATGTAATCAGTAAAGGATGGCATCTAAACTGAGAGCTGAAAGTTAATTTCATTAATGTGAATTTGCCATTACTTACATAATCAGAAGTTAACATATTATTTACTGACTTTCTGGTGTTTAGTAATTGTTTCAAAAGAGAATTATATTGAAAGATTCCCGAAACTCGTTTCATAATTTCGAGTGGTTTATTCTAATAACATTTAAAATCTAAAACACTTAATTATTATCAAAATTGGGTATTGATATTTCACGAATAAAATCGCTCTCAGCGCTCCGTAAAATAAATAAACACGCAAGAACGACGACGCATTGTATCGCCTATACGGTTAACTCATATCGCTCGAACGGCTTGAAGTCGGGATGATTCGAATCAAAATTGAAGTCGGAATAACTCGAAACGCCGCTTGATTCGGTTTGGCTCATGAAGTCGGAACAACTCATAACGCCGCTTGATTCGAGTTGGCTCATATGAAGTCGGAACAACTCATAACGCCGCTTGATTCGAGTTGGCTCATATGAAGTCGGAACAACTCATATCGCCGCTTGATTCGAGTTGGCTCATATGAAGTCGGAATAACTCATATCGCCGCTTGATTCGGTTTGAGTCATATGAAGTCGGATGATATAGTTAGTCGATGAATGCGGTTAAAGTCACACAAAGACGATTGGAGTTAGCTGATACATTTAAGCATATTAAAGTCGGGTGGCTCGCATGATTTAATTCATTATTTATTTTTTATATTTATGATATTTATTTTTTATATTATTATAATATTGAATTAAATTAAAACATTTTTTTATATTTATATTTATGAAAAATTTTATATTTATGAAAAATTTGTGTTAATACATATTTTATCACAGTAAATATTTCGCGGCTTGATGCGAGTTGATTCGAATCAAGTAAAATCTGATTCGAATCAAGTCGTTAAAGGCTTGATTCGAATGATTCGAATCACTTGATTCGACTTGGCACATCACTAGCTCAAACCTATATTTTTTGAACTGGTGACAACTGTAACTCAAAAACCGCTTAGTAGATTTTAATGAAATTCATACAGCTTTTAGAATACATAACAAACTCGGGCCTGATCGAAGGATTTTTATTTTTTCAAAAATTTAAATTTTTAAGACCAATTATCTGTTGATTTGTTCCAAAAATCTAGATTTTTTCTGATGCCGCCATTTTGTTAATTTTTGCAAAAACAAGAAAAGCTTCAATCAGGCCCAGGATTATCTATTTACAAAACTATTTTTCGATATTTTAGATGAACATTATTCGATAGATTTTAGATGAACCTCCAAGGAGCTATGACTGTCACCGCCAGGACCGTTTTCTTAAACTGGGTCACTAAAAACAGCTATAACTTTAGAAATAATTTATTAACTTCCCGAAGGAGAAGTTTATGTTTTCATCAAAAAATCCGAATTGCTAATTTTATGTTTTCTCGACGTTTCAAGCCATTCTGAATCGAATGAGACCAAATTTGGAAAAAGTAAGTGTGTGTGTGTGCGTGTATGTGAACAGATTTTTTGTCGTAAATCGACGTTTTCTCGAAAACGGCTGGGCCGATTTCAAAAATTTAAAAGCCATTCGATGTATCTCAACGAGGACTATCGTTTTGTGCGACGATCGGCCAAGCCGTTTCTTTATAAATCGCAGGAAAGTGAAAAATTTTTCATCTACGTTTTAGCCCGCAATTCTGAATCGATTTTGAAAATTCAAAAACCGTTCGAAAGATATTGGTTGGGAATCGTGCTGATTAGTTTTTGGTAGAGATCGGCCGGGCCGTTTTCTTGTAATAAAGTTTTCAAAAAAAAAAAAAAATCGACGATTTTTATGATTATTTTTTTGACGGTAGATACCAGTCTTCTAGAGATCATACTAAAAAATTACGGCCCTACGACAGCTTTAAAAATTCGTCAAAGTTTGCAAAAATTGGTATCGTTTTTTTGGCATTTGTCAAAATTAGACTTTTGTTCGGCGTTTTCTCAAAAACGCATGAACCGATTTTAGAAATTTAAAAGCCATTTGATGTATTTCGGTGAGGACTATCGTTTGTCAGTTTTGTGCGACGATCTGCCAAGCCGTTTCTTTGCAATTTGAAAAAAAGTGTTAAACTTTTCGTGCACATTTACGCTCATCCTACCGAACCGATTTTAAAAAATCAAAAACTGGTCGAAAGATATTAGTTGGGAATGGTACTGATTAATTTTAGGTGAAAATCTACCGAGTCGTTTTCTTATAATGAACTGTTGAAAAAAAATTTAAGCCGATTTTCATGGAACTTTTTTGACGGTATACATCATGGTTTTATAGAACTTACTGTAATATTACGGCCTTACGACAAGCAGTTTAATTTTAAAAATTCGTCAAACTTTGTTAAAATTGTTATCGTTTTTTTTAAGGTAGGATTGATGAAAAATATTATTTACACATTTTTTTTTGGATTAAGTCGATTATTTACACATATCGGGAAGTTCATGTAACTTGCCTCAAGGCTAAATACCAAACCAACTAGTTTACTAAAAAAAATTGAAAACGAAAATTTTCTAGAAAACGTTACTGTTATAATATGCGAATTAAAACCATTAAATAATTACTTACTTTGCTGATTAACCTGGTAGCACATTAACAAACGTTCCTTATCTGTTTCCATGCGGGCTGAATGTTTCCAGTAAAGACGGTTCTTGTAGGTTAATTGGATTACTCGAGAATTTTCAAATTTACCAGAGCCTTTTTCTCGAAGCGCTGTTTCCCATCTTGATATTACATCGCATAGCTAAAAGCCAAATATAATGTTATATTTATACTCACTACTCGGGGTAATAATATTTTTTATATTACGATTTTAATTTTAAAAGGATAAAATTAAGAAGAATCTCATCACGTATGTGGTAAAATATAATGATAGAATGATGTATATGGTATGCTTTTTATATGCATCTATACTGCAATAAAATATTGCAAAAATATATGAGAAACAGGTCAGACGCAATAAGTTTATGTAAAACAAAACTTCGCTTTCAATACATCGTTCAGTAATTAAACATTCGCATTAAAACATTTGCCTTAATTCACAAGCACCTTTATAAAACTTTGTATTTATTATTCCATTTTTAATAGTTTAATATTAAATATTTTTTGTTTTGTTATATAACTCTGTGTTTGATTATTTAGTGTTCTCATTTTTGTGTTTAGATTTTGATTATTCGTATGCATTGATTAAGTCAAATCAAGGCACGAAACGTTCGCTATTATAATAATAAAAACATTCTTTATGCAATTTCTTGAAGTAAAACTCGTTTAGGCGCGACTAGGGTGTAAATCTGTACAAATGCAACGGAAGTACTGTTACGCCCGAACTGTTCGTCATTCGCTCTCGATGAAAACATTTCTATACGGGTCGATTGTGATTGGCCGCCGTGTATGTGAATAGATTTCTATCGTTGTATGCGTACCAGCATCAACGTTGTATGCATGCCGATATCAACAAGAAAATCGGCATAGATAAATATTTTAAAGTTACATCGTAATACAAATGCATGAATCGGAAGAATATTTTACTCAGTTCCTTGAAAATAATAAAACCAATTAAATATGTTTTAGGCAAGAGAGATATTACAGCTGTTCAAAGAATGAGATTATATCGCCAGCGAAAAAGTAAAAAAAATACAAGCAGTCAATGAATTAATGTTAATTTTAATTACATGAAGTTCTTCAAACACAATTACATGATGAGTGAAGTTGCGAAAACAATATTTGTTTAGGCGTTGTTTAACATAATCCACTGTGTGAACGAATATTATAGAATTTATTAATCAGCAATTACTTCATTTCTCTAATGAAAGCTCATTTCGAAATGCTAATTACAATGGCAAACCGATCATGTCATATTTGAAGTATGACTTCAATTACATTATTGTTTTTAAATATTATACATATTTTTAATGCTATTACAAATATATAATTTATAATTTATCATTATATAAATGTGTATAATGGTTGACACTAATTAATGTGTGCATCAGGAGTGTTTCCATATTACTAATTAACATTATTCAAAATTGTTATATGATGTATTTATTTTTACTTAAAAGCCATCTTGTACAGTAGCAAATGAGTTTTACTTCAATCGCGTGTGAATTACGTTTGTGACATAATATGAACAAATAAAGATACCCACCTTGGATGCTGGTTCAATAAAGTTTTCCAAATCCTTTTCAATTGGATCGTCACTAAATAATGTAAAACCATTAGCTGAGCTATCTCTGCAAGCTATCTCCTGGCTCAACGTCCTTAAAAATTCTTCGATAGTTGTAGAACCATCAAAACCGACGACTTGATAAGCACCATTGGCCATATGAACTGGTATAGAGTGAGGTAAAGAGTGGTGGTAAGGATTCTTCAAAAGTATACTCAAGACTTCCATTCGTGACGGTTTTAACTCCCTTCCACCATTTTGTATAGTTCTCTCCAAAGCCCTTTCACAATAGGCCGCGTATTTGCCACATTCTGTTTTTGTCTCGCAAGAGTTGCGTGATAAATGTAACTTAAGATACCATAACAAACGGCTATTTCGAGGTGTAAATAAGCTTACGGCCAAAGCTAGAAGTTGCCAACACTGGATGAAGCTGTAAGTCGGAGGATTGCTTTTACAACATGCCGGTGTTGATGGAATTGCTGGTGTCTAAAAAAACCATAAAAATGTCATTCGAGTAAGAAACAACACATAATTTTATTATTATGCTTTTTATTATTATGTTGCTTAGAGAAAGCAACGATTACTTTAGAAAAAAAACACACAATGACACTCCATTTAAAACAGTTAAATATAGTAACCTATTTTAAGTACTAATATTTGCAAATAAACAACAAATATCAAATCAATACACTAATATAATTGCTGAAAAGAACAAATTTTAAAATTATTAATAAATGATCCAAGTTCTACCTCACAAGTTTTAAATGTATCATTAATATGAAGTAAAAATAAATATAAATGCATTCTTGAAAACATAGGATGTGGGCGACAAATATAGTCTCCATTTTCGAAATAGTTCGATAACTTTATTTCACCTTTCTACCTCTTTATTTGCCTGAGATAAAGATGCGAAAGATAGTATGGTCCCATTTTTCAAGCTCACTTTTGGTCGTACTAGTTAGTCTTTTGAGGTAAAGATTAAATAAATAAAGAAAAATCTAACTTGATTGAGACAAAATGCGAAAGAGAGACAAAATAAGAAAAAAAAAAAGATGCGCGTAAGGATCACACGCGATTGAAGTAAAACTTTTAATATTGTATGAGTAGGCAATTAAGATAAAAATAAAAAAAACATCATATTTGAATTTTAAAAATCATTTATTAATAATCACATAACATCAATAACACAGTTTAAAACAACATCGATAGATTAATTGCTATCATATTTCATATATGATATAATAGGTTTGTGATAACTGAAATGAGAGACATAAATTTTGCTTTGTAAACTATGTACATTTCTGGAGAAAACTGCATCAATAGTCGTGCCATATCTTGTGGTTGATTCAAATGGAGAATTATTCATTGTTAAATTAAATTTATTATTTAAAAAATCAATTAATGGTTGAGATTCTTCTGAACGAAAATTGACATTGAAATCTCCAGCAAGAATTAATGGTATCTCGTTGTGATTAGTGTTTAAAAGTTTTGCACCCTCATAAGAAAAATGAAGTAACTGCTGATGAAGAAATTTAATAATATTTGATATGTTTTTATTGGGAGAAATGTAAAGGACGACTATAATTAATGTTTGATTCTGTGTGTGTAATATCACCTACTTGTGTAATTTCATTAGGAATATCCAGTAATATCGTTGGCGCAAGAAACTGCATAGGAGTCGCATTATGAAGAGTATCTGAACATGAATGATAGACAGCTACACCACCTGCTCTTGAGTCCGATCGTTTGTATTGAGTAACGCAGTAATAGTTCTGAATATCAATTCGTTCTTCATTATTAATCCAAGTTTCCGAAAATAACAAAAACGTACAACGTTGTAGCACTTTATCTTGCAGATCAGGCACATGAGCTCGTAAACTTTGGCAGTTAAAGGAAAACAATGAAATGTCGTTCAAACTTATTATCTCACTCAATTTTTCTTCTTGTGTTATTAATCTACAAGTTGAAAGTCTTTGGAATTCAGTTTTTAAGTTCATTAATCCTGCTGGCCGTTTTCTTCCATGATAAAATTTTTTGAAATGATGAACAATCCATTAATGCAACATAATGCAACATATAGAAGCTGCTGATTATGTGTTTTATTGTATTCATATACAATTTTATCAAAAGTACCACCTTGTGATTTGTGTATTGTGAGTACACATGCAGACACTAAAGGAAAATGATTTCTTTTGACAAATATGATTTTATTTCTGTTCATTGGAATAGATGAAGATCTCCTGAGAATCGGCACAGCTGTCTTACTGATATTAAGAGTTTGAATATGATGTGCAGCTTTCTTCTTATTTTGTTACCTATCTTACCAGGAAATTCAAACCATAAACGTAGAAGTTCATCATTATCGCCACGTTCTATGTACACTAATTTTCCTACACAACCATTAGCTAAGCCATCACTTACATCAATATTAGTTGTTATTATGTAAAATTTATTCAGAACTAAAATTATTTCATACGGCAAACCCCCGGTATCAATAACCGATTTTTGTGAAACTGCTGACGAATGTATGATTGTTGATCTGTCGCATGGCAACCTACATAAATATCCGTGGCAGTAGATATTATTTTGTCTTCAACGAGATTCAGTATAAATTTATTATATTCCATGACACATTTATTCTCTAAGAAAAGTCTTATTCCATGAGGACATAACATAAAAAACGTGATTCAATTAATGCAAGTTCATATAGGGTTTAGCGCTCGACTTACGCATGACATGACGGGAGTGGATACCGCGACATCAGCGCTTACCGCGTCGTAGTGTTCAACTTCACGTTGGCGTTTCGTTGCATTTGTACGGATTTACACCCGTGTAGCCTAAAGAAATTTTTACACCCATATCGCGCCTAAAGAAGTTTTACTTCAAAAAATCACAAGGATTTCTTTGATTTGTGTGTGTGGTGTATATATATATATATATGTAGTGGTATTCACCCATTTGTAATAATTATAAATAATATTATAAACTACTATATAAGGGTCAGAATACAAACAACACAGTTACTGTTACTCATAGCTACAATACATTGTATGCTCGCAGTAACCTTGCAAGCGTTGATAAAATTCCTTTTCAAACCACAAACGGCGCCTTAACAACTAAGTAAAGCGTAGTTTTGCACTATGCAGTAACATTGAACAAGGATTACAATGTCAAATTGAATCAAGCACATAAATACTAAGCAATGACGCATTTGTTGTTCAGCCGTCATCAAGTTTTCAATAAGTTCACATCAATTTAGTTCAGTCGTAATAAAGTTATCATAATGTTCAGTCAATATGAGTCATTAGTATTTAGTAATCAAGGGAGTTATATTTAAGTTCAGTTGTTCAAGTTATATGCAAAGTCTACAAGAATCATGAAATAAACAAAAACATCAAACGTCTTCAATCTGTTTCACTGATTCGCTTTCACAGTTGGTACCCGCTTGTTAGCAGTAGGAAGAACCTACATATTGTTGGCACCGTCGCTGGATGGGGCACAACAATATATTGTAATACATATGAAATCCTAAAAAATGCATATTGACCTTGACTAAACATCTTAAAATTATGAAAACATAATGATTACCTAAATTATTATTATGAAAACATAATGATTACCAAACCAAAATAATCACTTTCCGAGGTGGCTTAATATAGGCTAATCGGACTGATGTCAATTCTTTCAAAAATTATATAAAAATGGAAAACTATCAATAATCCCAGACTATTAGTTTCAAACAAATAAATAATGATTCAGCAAGATCAATGAATTATTATTGCGTTTGACAAAAACCATATATATTATAAATTACACTGATGATAAGACAAATCTAGTCTCGAAACGCTGTTAAGATTTATTAATAAATACATAGTGCTTAAAGGGTGATCATATTTCTACTCACAATATATATATATATATATATATATATATATATATATATACATACATACATATAAGAATGCATCGGATGTATATATATATGTGTCAAATGTGTGATCATAGGATAGATTGTGTTGATAGTTTAGAATAAACATAAATGAAGAAAAACACAGATTAAAAATAAACTTTATAAATAATAAACTTTAATTAAACGCAATGTACTCTGTTATTGTCGAATAAATTATCGTCAAATAAAATAGCTCTATTTATCCGTCAAACACGTTTCATTGCCACTATAAGTTCACCGATCTGAAAAATATTGTTAATAATTATATTAATTAATTATGTTAATTCTATTTCAAATATAACGTAATTATGAACAATTTTTAACCACATTGATATGTTTTGGTTATATAGTTTGCTTGCTTAGTGAAACATAATCTGGAGCTAAAAATAAAAAAAGTCGTGGCTAGAAAAAATGCCATATGATTGATTGATTTCAATAATTTCAGACAAATCGATAATTGTCAAAATTTCCTAATTTCATAAATTTAGTACTAAAATTATCACATCCAGTAATTATTAATCGACTTAAAAATGGAAAAATGTATATTTTTAATTATTGGATCGTGCAAATACATAGTTTTTAAATATATTAATCTACATAAACGAATTTTCTTAGGCAACTGAAGTCGAATCATTAAGTAGTCATGTATAACAAAACAAAAGAAAAATCTTTTATCTTTTATCACCCACTATTATTAAAACGTTTGTACCGATTATTGACAGTATTGCTTCTGTGTAATAATGCTTTTGATAAAAGCTAGAATTTATAATAATAATGAAAGATTATTTTTCATAAAGAGTTGTTATTGCTTTTTGTTAACTCGATCGCTACGAATGTCGTCGATGGACGGCATTCACATGACGTGCTATGTGTACGCATGTCGTTCGTGGATGACATCCGTTTAACGTGCTGTTTGTACGGATGTCGTCCATGGACGACATAGCGTGTCGGGCTTCGCTTCAATTTTCGTCACTAGTTTAACGCTTTAAGATTCATCATGAGTTAAAGTATAGATAACTCCTTTTTTATTGTAATTTTTAGTTTATTGCTTTTCTGATAATTTTTAGGTTTTTTACTATTACATTTAACTATATATTATTGAATACATTTCAAATGTAGAAAAGACTAAGCAATGTTCCTAAAAGCAAGAAAAGCAATGTTCCTAAAGGCAAGAAAAGTACACCAATATGAATATGTTCGTATTTTTTCTGAATTATGCGACAGTGAGAAAAGTTCTATTCAAAAGAAGACGAAAACAGGAATTATAAAAGACGATATTAAATGAATTAAAAACTTAATTTTTTATCCCCTGCATTGTGAGAATAAACGTCTTTACAAATTTCGTACAGAAATATTTGTTGCAAAAAAATGGAAACCAAAATAACAATTATTTCCACTTTTTTAAATAAATCTATCGAATCCTAGATCGGAATGAGCCATTTTATATTTTAAAATTCTTATGACTTATATCACATAAAACATGTATGTGCTTCAATAAAATATTGCTGAAGATATTAGTATGCCTATCACCTGTCTAGAATTGATGGGGCAAATTTAAATAATTTTAATAGACCTATAATTTTTTATTTTATCTAAGAAAATATTCTTAGCAAAAATATTATTTCAATTTCATTGAAAATGTATTAATCATGATGGTTGAAATGAGTTTCATAATTGGTTTATGAAAGGTAATCGAGAGATGGTGAAAAGATTCACAATTAATTTTTGATAAAAATTATTCTATTTTGTATCATTTACTTCAAGCACATAGCAAAATAACTAGAGCAAACGCATTGAAATAAAAAATAAACAATAACCAACATTTGCAAAAAAAATAACCACAAAATGCAAACAGAAAATTTTCATCAGAATATAAATGAAAATAAATTAAAGTGAGTGATTTTGATAGTGTATACTGGGTGGTTTTGAAATCACCCACCTGTATGGAGTTAGTAGGCGAACCATTATCGACGCTAGCGTGCGCATTCTGCACACCATGCGTATCACATGTAAACAGCGTTTGCGTGGCGCACAAGAGCAGTTGCTGCAAAAATGCAAAAACGCTCAATATGCAGCTAAAATTTGACTTTATACAGTACTATATATATTTCAAAATTATGATAGAAACATTCATGTTTATGATAATAAAATGATACAAAATAATACAGAAACAGGAGCTTTAGAGCTTTATTAAATTAGAATAAAATCAGTTTATATCACAAAGAAAAAACATTATAATTTTATTTAGGGGGAAGTCCCCGGAGTGGCAATCACCTAAGGTTATTTATAAATAAATCAAAAACTACTTTATAAAATGTTTATTAAATTATGACTTATGTTAGATAACGAAGTTAGAAATCAAACTGAATTAACAAAAACGCAACCTTTGCTAAAAAAATAATTAATACTACCAATCAAACTTTGGTAACAAAAAATATGATTTTAAAAAGTGGCACATAGCACCGGACATTTCAAATTAACCTGAATTAAACAAATATGTAGCTATCTCCACACTCTGAAATGTATTGCAAAAAAATCACTATTCATCCACTATTTCCTCCAAAATTTTCCTATCTAAAATTTCGTATTGGCTGGGCCACACCGGTGCTCTCAGCTAGAGCATTCATCACAAGCTTTTCATTCTTTGACTAAGAAAAATACGACAAATGGGGGTATGGAGTGACCGTTAGCACTCATACAGAACAAAATTAAATAATCAGAATAAATTACGTGGATTCTCACAAGAAATATCAAATTGTTTACAATCCCGCGCTAAGAAACGACTTAGTGTCCGGTGCTAAGCGACAGACATTTTCGTTCATTTTGTGGTACTTACTAAAATTGTTTAAAATATCTAATAATATTTTACCATCTTACGGATAACAATCAAGTACTAATGTAAATACATAAATATACTAGAATTACTTCCATTGATATTTAGCTGACGCCGTGATTTTGCCCCTAAACCAGCAAATGGTTGCTCCCGCCGTGTGTGCGTCACAGGCGAAAATCGGCGTATGATCCTGTACCTGTGTGCCCCCTGCGCCCCTTTCATTTTTATTTTGAAATGAAGAGATTTATATTCGCTTAAATAAAACGTGTTAAATAGAGTGTCCGGCACTAGGTGCCGTCCGGCGTTACGGGACTACCCCAGTCATGCTATCGCAGAGTCATTTTAGACAGATTTGTTCATAAAGTGAATTTGTTTCCAATAAAAATGTGTATTTGATCACTAGTACTGATCTTATGCTTATGGTAGATTATGTTCCAAACTTAAATTCCAGTTTTGCAACTGGGGTCACTTGGAATCAACATATATTTTCTGTGCATTTATGATAAAAAGCTGATAAGCAAAAACTGATGTATTGCTGCCTTCAATGCAAAATTAAATATAATAATATTATATGCTCTGCCGTAAGAGAATAAATTATTATCCTAATTACTAATTATTAGCCAAATGCCGGCCATCTAAAAGAAAGAAAGAAAAGAAGCAAGAACGGTTAAAAAATATGGGATTTGCCTATGCCAAAAACATAGGTAAATGTATGTTCATACATACAAATGAACATTTTTTTTACATTACAAATGAACTTTTTTTTTGCTACGGAAAACATTATTTGTGTGATAACAATAAATTTTTCATTAAAATAATATGCACTATGCTTACAAAATAAAGCAAATATATATATCATATATATATATATATATATATATATATATATATATATATATATAGAATATACGAAATTCTTCAGTAATAGCGTATGAAAGGTTAATCCTCCTAAACGATTATTCGGATTTTGATAATTGTCTCTGAAGTTTGTAAAGGGATCTTTTTAGGATTTTTTGATTCAAAGAAATATAGCTAGATTGTTAAATTACAAAAAACCGCTTATCATTGTTTGACGTTGAAAATATTTGAGACATTGTTTGACATTAAAAACAAATGAAGACTGTCATTTGCCAAACATTTCAATTCACTAATAGGCTAAGATAATATTAAAATATAATATATTTATGATCATAAATAAAAAAAATGTAATGTCCACAATATTATTGCCAAAAAGCATCTGAGATGTGCCAAAAATTAAAATATTATAAGATATATTCACCATGCGTCTGACAGTCTGCGCATGCGTCGAATGTTATTGAATATACCCTATAACTATATTTGACGGATTATAATTTTTTAACTTATGCCATCGTGTTTTACCTTACTCTACTAAACCACAAAAAATTTGCTTATTCAAAAAATTATTTAGAAGTTTCATTGTGTCAAAAATTCATATGGATACGGAATATTTGCTCAAGTCTGCGTTTTGGATCTGAATAATTTTACTGTGCTCCAATTTGCATGAAATTTTGGAATTAGGTTCATCTTACTTTCAAGTTCAAAAGTAAAAAAAAAATAGACTCTTTTACCACTTCCCGGGGTGATGACATCCCTTTTCAGTGGTGTGATTTTACTTTTTTCAAAATAGCGACGAATATCGATAAAAGAACTAATTATAAGAAAAAAATGTTTAATAATGTTTTTCAAAGAAGCAAATACTTTTTAAGTTACTGGCTACTGAAAATTCGTTTCTTTTTGGCGTTTTTCATCGTTTTTTGCTAATATCTTCAATAATATACTTTTTAACGAAAATCATGTAATGAACAAAATTATATCAATTAAAATCTTAACTAGTGGTGTGTATGACATCGTGCCTTAAGGCAAATCGCTGAAACTTCGCGTACCGTAACGAAATATTCGGGAAATATTAAATGCTTTCAAATAGATAAATAAATACTTTAACATTGTTTAATAAAGAATTATATAAACTGAATTTCTAAGTTGGAAATATTTGTTATTGGAACTTAAGTCAGAATTACAATTAATATCTGAATTATTTTCGATACACAAAAAAGAAATTGAAAAAAAAAATTTTGAAAAAAAAATTGAAACATTTTTTTTCTCAAAAGCAATTATTTTGTCAAAACATGCAGAAAGTTCTTTGAATCATTCATATCGGACGCTTAGTTCTCTCAATAACTGCAATTTTTTGCACATTTAGCTTTGTATCTGCGAAACCGCTAGACCTGCCTTTGCCAAAATCACCATTAATCCCCGTCATTACGAATTGAATGTTCTTCGGATCATTCAAATCCGATTATCCGATCTCTCAAAAACTCGATTTCTATTTTCTGCATTCTTTGCTCCGTATCTTCGAAACGGCTGGACCTGCCTTTGCCAAAAACTAATCACCACATCTCCCTATCGATAGGAATCGAATGTTTTTTGAACCATTTAAATCGGTTGATCCGTGCGCCCAAAAACGTCGACGAAAAAATGCGGACATACCATCCATCCATTATTTCTGAGGTATGCCAAAATGTTCAGAAATTTTCAAAACGTTGAGAAATGCACGAATTTGCATTTTCGATTTTCGGCTCATTACTATAACTACCCTACGGGAAGTTAACAATGAATTTCATTGTTTCACTATCATTATAGTACTAGTGTTTGCGTTTAAAAAACTATCCAATGAGCATTATTTTTTTCTTCTACTTATTATTGTATTGCGAAAATAAGTTACACATGTTTTGTCAAGCAATTCCAATGCGCGACCAGTTGCGTCTTTTTCGGGGTGATTTTTAGCCCTTTTTGATTTGGCTAATTTGCAAAATTAATATAGATTTTTTTCGAAATTGGAAACTTTTTAAAATTTATTTTATACCTTTATGTACCCTTGTTAACTATCTACAACATCAACGACCATATATCCCACAAAATATAAATTTAATCATTTAAAATAGCTTACCCTGGCAGGTTTAGTAAGTGACGCGGTAGCTGAAGAACCAGTCGAATGTGTGGCGTTGTGCGACAAATGTCTGGACGTCTGCTTAACCAGAGCGCATATCAGCTCCGCTTGCAGTTCGGGCGCGTCAAGGCACTGCTGCAAAGCATTTTGTGCAAGCACCACATGATAATCAATTCCTGCTTGTTCCATAGCAGCCGATGAAAATAGCTGGCAACACTAAATAAATTAATTTTGTTTTAATAGTTTGAAAGGAGATGTTAGAGAATTTAAAAAAATAGAATAAAACTCATAACATTGTTATCTTATACTTGTTTATCTATGACTCATAACGTCCTGCTAAATACATCTTTTGAAAATATTTTTTTCTCAAAAATGAACAATAGAGTTTTTCAGATAATAAAATAAACTAATTAAAAATAAAAATAATATAACAATTTAAGGAGGGTCCATTAATAACATAAAGATTTCAGGGGAGATTGACAAAAAATCACGGGAAGGGTATAGTAAGATATCACATGTATTTATTTTTTACCTGAATTTCAAACTAGCTGTAAGTGGAATTCTGTCTTAAGGCAATTAAGGCATCGTGCCTTAAGGCAAATTGCTGGAACTTCCCGTACCAAAAAATAAATATACTAAAACTGTATAAAAATACTATAACTTGCCCTACGGGAGGTTATAAAAATTCAAACATTTTCAAAACTTTTTTTTCTCGTAACTAAAAATATATGTGATGTTTGGTGGGAGATGGAGGTAATCTTGAATATCACCACGTATCACTGGGGGTCCAAAAATACTTAAAAAATCAATCACGAGATTAATGGACGCCCCCTTATATAAAAGCAAACTATGAAAATATAACATCAATTGAAAACCAACTTGATTTTGATTTATAATTTTTCATAAAAATTAATATCTTGTATCAAATAATATTCTAATTATTGTAATATTATCAACCTTAAATAGCTTAATTGCTTCTGCCTGCAGTCCCTCTGAATGCAAGGTTGTCAAAGGCGAATGAATATTGTCTTTCGTATGTAAGAGGTGAGGATGCCGCCAAATTTCACATGCTGAAATGAGTTTCAAAAATATTAATGTTCTATATATTTAAATCTTGATAAATTTTTATGCAAATATGTTTAACTAGTTGGTATTGGTATTTTGCCTTAAAGCAAGTTATATGACCTTCCCGATAAATAAATTAATTTATGAGTGGTTAAAAGTATTCGAAGTGGATTTATTACACATTATTGAAAATCCTTGAAACTTCTCCTTCGGAAAGTTAAAATGTTAAGAAGTTTTCACTTTTGGTATTTATATTATACTATTCATCTCACTAATAAATTTGTAGTTTTTTTTTTTTAATAAAAAATTCTCCTTCGGGAAGTTAAAAATAAGGTTTATATGTATTCTTATATTTTTACTTTTTATATTTATATTATACTTATTTATATCAGTAATAAATTTGTAGTTTTTTTTAAATAAAAAACAATTCAATCAACTTGATTTTGATTGACTTACTCAAACACATAAAGGTTGTCCTAGTACAAAAACGTTGTAATATATCTGAAATATATAAATACATGAAAAAATATTTACCAGGATTTCCATCAGTTTCCATAAGTTTCTGAACTAGTTGCTCATACAAGTTCCAGAATTAGACCCAGCGCCACTAACAATGGTGAGATGATATAACCAATTATCCCGTTCTTGTTTATTCGGTAGAATTAAATACGTCGGACCCTGAGGAATAATATATTAATTTATAAAAAAATTAAGTGTTGCAAACTTATCAATTGTATTTTTCATAATTATTTATATCTAACCTGATGCTCAGGGTATATAGACACTGTCAGCCTGGCTTGTGAAGTGCCACCATGTTCTTCTCTTTCTTCAGAATCGGAGTCAGAAATATGCTCAACTTCTTCAACTCGCGCGTCGCGCATGTTTATTTGCCCCATAGGATTCTAAAATTCAAAATAAAAGTAAGCAAAACAATACAGTATATCCAGAGAAAATTCGCTCAATACAAAATTTAGCCTTTCCTTATTAGATAAAGTTGATACGTTATTTCACTGCACGCTCACACAAAAGTATGCAAGTGAGAATAAAAGGATTTTTATATTTTAGGTAAACCCCAAGTATTTGAATATTTTTAAAGATGCTTTCGTTATTCAAACGTATTGATAGATTTTTTAATAGTAAAAAAATATTAAGGGAGTATTCTTGTGTAGAATTTCAAAAAAATCGATTTTTTAACTATCTAAGAATATGGGTACGAGAAGATTTTTAAAAATTTGAATTATTTTCGGAGATGTAGGCATTTTACTGACCCGGTCTCCAAACTGGTTCAGCAGGGTCTAATCGGACAAAAGGCATTAGGAGGTCATTAGAACAATTTAGAACATTTATTACTGTTTGCATATTCAATGAAGGTTTCTTTCCGATTTTAAAAATGATGACCTTTATGGTAATGCAAATTGGGCCAGAAACTCATTCATTTGCTGTAAGACGAGACAACGCCCGGATTGAACGATCTGAAATACGTACAAAGGAGCTTCAAAGGAGGCTAGAACTGCTTCGTTGGAAAAGAGAAACGAAGAAAATAGTTTTTTGAAGTAGAAGAAAGTCCGATGCATGAAGCAGGAGTGGCAGATTAAATAAAAGAAGTATAACATATCATTTTATGACTTTGACAGCAAAAAACTTCACGCAAAACTTTAAATTCGTTTTTCTCAGAACAGACTTTTCAGAACTGTTGCCACGATTTCTCGAGTTCTACTCGACTGATTCACTTGAAATGTTCAGAGAGTCTTGTTTATAAACCTATCTGTAGCCCGAACCAGCATCGTCCCCAAATTCCAATTTTTATTATTTTTTAAAAATTCGAGAAACTCAAAAAACAGTAAAAAAACACAGTTTTTTTCAAACAGTCGCCAATTTGTAAAAAAAAATTTGTTTACTCATCATTGTAGATTAATAATCTTATTTTTTTTTCATTTCCGGGGTGAAATCATGGCAAGACTGAGGTGCCAATTTTTTGAGACCCCCCACTTCATCAACCGCCCAATTTTCAACATATTTTTTTAAATTTTTGTTTGTATTTTAATAAAATTAATATACAAGTGGTAAAAAAAATGGATAGTAAAAACATTCATTGCTTTCTTTTACAAAACTTTAAAAATGACCTAAAATTCATTGCTCTACACTAGAATACCCCCTTAAGGAAATATATAATAAATAATTTGTATATTTTATTCACATAATATAATAGTGTCAAAAATTATAACAAAAAATACAGAAGTAAATTGTATAAATTGAATTTCATAATTTCATACCTGTACAAAGCTCAGTTGCTAATTTATCAATAAAAGCTATTGTATTTTTGAATAAGAATACGTTTCCATACTAAATTTTAATAACAAATTTTTCATGAATTTAAAATTATCATCTTCTCATAGACTATAGTTATAAGAATATTTAAAAATATAAAACATATGAACTTACAGTATCATTAGGCGTCTTAAATATAAAAACATTTTGCCCATTAATGAACAACCAGCATTTCTTGGCATGACCATTTTTAACTTTCGTCAACCATCCTTGAACTGTTGGTTTCTGATCCTCCTTGCTAAGCAGAAGCCTGGCCGCATTTTTCTTTGTACATTCTATAAGAAATTGGAAGTATCATATTAAAATTTAAATTAATAAATAATATAAGATAAAAAGCGTGTTATGAATAATATAATATTACATGTCTGATGATAGTCAAGACAACAAATTATGCTATTCATTTGAATCATATTGGCTACCTGATTAACAAAATAGAATTTTTGAAATAGAGTTTTTCATAGTTCAAAATAAAATTACAATATTTAAGTGGTTTGTTTTATGATATAAATATTCATATAATTTTGATTTTTATAAAACCTTTGTAAGAAATTCAAACTCTTAATTTCAGAAAACTTAAACATTTTTCACGAATATGAAATGAATAGAAATTTAATTTTTAACGAAGTAAATAGATTTATGTCAATAATGTGAAATAAAGTAATTTTATGTGTATTTCACCAGTGAAAACTAGCAAATAATGTTGAATATAAATATATATATATATTGGAAAAAAATTCATTGAGAATTCAAAACTATTTAGTAACATAAAAAGTTCAACCAATTTAGTTCAATAAAATTTAAATCCAAAATTATTCTAAACAAAACAAAGAGATCTGAACATCCATTCATCACTCATCAAAACTTTGCCAAAATGATTAAGTGACCATTCGAATTTTTAAGATTTCAATTGTTTAACTTCACAAGATTATAATATTCGTGAAAAAAATATAATCATTTTTCAATGTAAACTTACTTGTTACCTGTAATATTCTAACCCACTCTTCCATCGTAGAAATAGAATCTGCAGTCAATAATATATTTTTTCCCTGTATTAATTTCAAATGTACTGCTCCATCTTGTCTTGTTATTCTACAACTGTCATCCAAAATTATTTGTCCTTGAGGTTTTCTGTTTACATCGTGCTGCGATTTCCAATATATCAAAGCACCATTCTTCAGCACAAACCATCGCTTACGCCATGTCTGAGAAAAAATAATAGATAAATAAAATATGATATTTAAATAAAATATATATGTTTTCATCGGATCACTTTTAATTAAAAAATAAAAACAATAATGTGAAAAGTATAGTGGTTCCAATTGTGGTAAACTGCTTAGAAGAGAACTAATATGATGATACATTAAATCTTTCCGTATTTCCACACTGATACGATCATGCGCAATTGTAAGTTAAACTTTATCGGTTATTATTCTTTTTTCAGTTTTCACAATTACATCGTCTTCAAAATATTTCTAGCTGTAAGCTATGACAAATGTTTGTGAATTTTCAACTAGTTACATTTTTGAAGTAAAACATCTTTAGGCGCGACTAGGGTGTAAATCCGTACAAATACAACGGAAGTGCGTTACGGCCGAGTCGAGTGCCAATGATTCGTCATTCGCTTTCGATGATATCATTTCTATACGGGTCGATTGTGATTAGTCGTCGTGTACGTTAATAGAGACCTGTCATTGTTTGCGTACCGGCATCAAGGTTGTATGCGTACCGATATCAACAAGGAAATCGGCATAGATAAATAAACATTTTGAAGTTACATCGTAGTACAAATCTTGATTTAATGAAAAATGCCTGAATCAAAAGAATATTTTACACTATTCCTTAAAAATAATAAAACTAATTAATCATTTATTAGAAATTATTTTATATATCATTCGCAATTTCTATAAATCTTTGAAGTTATTAAAATAGAAAATATTTTTAGGCAAGACAGATATTGAAGCTGCTCAAAGTATGTGATTATATCGCCAGCGAAAAAGTAAAAAAAATACAAGGAGTCAATGAATGTATGTTAATTTTAATTACATGAAGTTCTTCAAACACAATTACATGATGAGTGAAGTTGCGAAAACAATATTTGTTTAGGCGTTGTTTTAATCCTCTGTGTGAACGAATATTATAGAATTTATTTATCAGCAATTACTTCATTTCTCTAATGAAGGTTCATTTCTAAAAGTGCTAATTACAATGACAAATCGATCATGTCATATTTGAAGTATGACTTTAATTAGATAATTGTTTTTAAATATTATACATATTTTTGATGCTATTATAAATATATAATTTATAATTTATCAATATAGAAATGTGTATAATGGTTGACACTAATAAATTTGTGCATCACAAGTGTTATCATATTACTGATAAACATTATTCAAAATTGTTATATGATGTATTTATTTTTACTTAAATGCCATCTTATACAGTAGCAAATAAGTTTTACTTCAATCGGGTGTGAACCTTAGGCACACTCTTTTTTATATTTTTATTTCATACTTCATTTTTGAATATTTTCAAAGTGTAAATTATATAAACAAATAAAAATAGTAATGTGCCAACTCAAATCAAGTTATTCGAATCATTCTAATCAAGACCTTAACCTGATTTGAAACATATTTTACTTGATTAGAGTCAACACATACCACCCCGAGAGATATTATAGCATATAAACATAAATTTTAATAAATAACGAAAATAATATTATTGAACACAAATATAAAAATAAAAAAATAATAAATAATTGGTTCGTAAAATATTATAACTTAATTTCCATAACAAATATGTGTTTATTAATTTCTAAATGAAATAATAACGATCTTAATGATAGTGTGCTGAATTTTTTCGATAAAATATTGGTATCTATCTACTAGTATGTATTGACTTGTCATAGAAAGTGGACAACTTTACAATCAGCTCTACATTTAGATAAATAAAACACACTAGCAAACGACCAAAATTATGATGCTTAATATGCTTTAGCGATGCAGAAGTGTTTATTGTGAATTAATTAGAAAATATATTTCAACCGTCTTCAAAATTAAATAATTTTTTGTTAGTAATTTATGTTTAAAGTATTTAATTGAGTATATAGGTCAAACTCAAAACTTTTTATCACAATTTACTATATAAATACATCAATTTTCTGCTTTTTTGTCCATATATAAACTCGATTCGAATTGATTCGAATCAGCTTTCTTCTAATTCAAATCATTCGAAACAAGACATTTTCGAGTCGGCACATCACTAATAAATAGTATTTAAAAAGGTGAAATAATTTTGACTTATTTTAGATCTTTAAAATATATAAATAATGCACATGGTTATAACTAAGATTACAAAAAGTAGAAAATACATTCATCAACTAATTGAACAGAACAGTCAATAGAAAATTTCTTCAAGTTCACTCATAAGAATAAATTCTTAAAATCTATCTAAAACATAAGATCACCTTCAATTTTCCTCCAAGCTTCGTAAGATGTCCAATCTTTTCTAAAGATTCGGTCCTCCTTGGACTATCTGCATAAGAAGCCCTGACTAATAAAGAAGGCATGGAGGCATCGCAAGTGGTAGCATCATAGGACAAGGCGTCGGGTGGTATTGCATAGTCATCAGATAAGCCGGACTCGAATGACGTGTCTGAAACCACTGGTCATGAGGACCCGATCGCGATCAAAATAAACATTTACACAAACAATACATAACTAAATTAAAAATAAAAAAAAATCAAATCCAAAAATTCCAACAGCAATCAAAATTGTGTTGTTTTTCAAATATTTTTTAACACAAAGGCTAAACAAAAGCAAAAAAAAAAAAAACAAATAATAGTACGTATTAAAACCATGATTCAATAAACAACTTGACTTGTCTGATCAAATAATAAGAGTTTTTCTTAAATAGATAAAACATCGGTTGAAAAATTTCTACTAACTTTTTCTTGAGTAAAGAATTACTTGAATTTCTGGCATTATATATCAAATAACTCAAAATGAACAAAATTTATTAATAAAGAACGAAAACGTCAAAAGTTTAAGAAAACATACACTACTACATATTGAATACTTTTCAATATAATAAGTTTCACAATATGTTCTATCTGTTCTGTGGTCCAAATTAGTTGGTATTGGTATTTTGACTTGAGGCAAGTTACATGAACTTCCCGATATTTGTAAATAATCGACTTAATCAATAAAAAATTAATTAATTTATGAGTGATTAAAAGTATTCTTAGTAGATTTTACACGTTAACTCGGAGCGTTTTCCAGAAGCAAACTTTCAAAAATTAATGATTTTTATAATTGAACCAGTTTCTGTAGGACTCTAATGGTTTAGTATGTTCATTAAGACCAAGTACTCTATTGTTATACCAAGTAAGTTGTCTAATTTTAATTTTAACAAACGTCAAAAAAACTACTTATTTTTTAAAATTTTGATGAATTTTTAAAATTAAACTACTTGTCATAAGGCCGTAAAAATTTAGTAAGTTCTGTAAGACCATGATATATATCGCCGAAAAAAGTTCCATAAAAATCGGCTTAAATTTTTTTTTCAATAGTTAATTACAAGAAAACGACTCGGCAGATTTTCACCAAAAACTAATCAGTATCGATTCAGAATTGCGGGCTAAAACGTTGACGAGAAACGTTGACAAAGAAACGGCTTGGCAGATCGTCGCGCAATATTGATAAACGCTAGTCCTCATCCATATACATCGAATGCCTTTTAAATTTTTGAAATCCGTCCAGCCGTTTTTGAGGAAACGTCGATTTACAGTAAAAAATCTGTTCACACACACACAGACACATTATTTTTTCAAATTTGGTCTCATTCGATTCAGAATGGCTTGAAAGGTCGAGAAAACATAAAATTAGCGAATCGGATTTTTTATGAAAACAAACTTCTCCTTCGGGAAGTTAAAAATAATTTTTAGAACATGTAAATAATTATTAAAAGTATTATAAGCAGAGCGTACAATATTTAAAAATAGAGGGAAAAATTGTAATCAGCCATCGCCTTAAATCAAGCAATGTCGCTATCAGAAGATAAACGGCAATATTTGAAAATTTATAATAGAAGCATGTTCTTTCGTTGTTAGTTTTTTTGTCTGTGATCACCGCTTAATAATTTTATAAGGTGTTAATTTCAAGTTATATTCAACAGATATTTTTATATAACCTTAAAAGATTCCATGCGGGTGGGGTAAAAAGGACTAACTAAACCTTTTCTCTGGCAGAGGTGTGAAAAATAAAATACACTGAATAAAAACGTAAATTTAGTTAAAAAAGCAATTTTACAAAAAATAAATTAAATTCATAGTAATTCCAATTCTGCTGAAAAATATTTCTGACAAAAGCCAGATCAAGGTGTGGACATAAAATTTATATTTTGCATTAGTTGAATAGTGATATTATTTCCAAATTCCTTTAAAATTAAAAATAAGATATTGAATATATTTACTCCTAGCTGTCCCAATAGTAAAAAAACATATTTCTATATTTAGGAATTTACTCGGAATTTTATTGAACATAATACGATAATTGTTTGATACTTGTGCTGTGGTATAGTTCAACTGGTTTAGACAATATAATTACTTTAAGTCAAAATGAACCTTTGAGTCCCACCCTACCTTATATTTTAAATAAATTATGATAAATTTAACAATACAAACTCAATTGTATCATTTAAATTGCAATCATACAATAAATGCTGAACATTAAAAAAATTACTGATATTATAACATAGCAGTGTTATTAATTGAAGTATTTTTATTAGTTATTAGCAAACTTGACTGATTCATAATAATTGCTTGATCGTTTTTATTATATAATGGGACGTTTTCATTCTTAGTGAAATAACAAATAAAAGTGTTCCTATACTGCCTGATTTTAGTGAGTTTGATTTTTTCACAATTTCTATGGTCTATTATTGTGCCGAATGAAATCAAAACAAAAATTAATTTAAAAAATCATTCTTTCCTCTTATTGTGCAGTTTGCAATATTTGTTTTTTTTATTATACCTCTGGGTTTGTTTTTGGCAGGCGACAAATTTTGACCGTTTTTCGCACTTTTGGAAGGACTTGAACCCGAAACAGAACTGTCAGAGGATTGGTGACTAGAAGGGGGTAGACTACTATGATGCCCAAGGGTATTACTGGTATGTTGAAGTAATCCCAAAGATGCACTTCCCTGTTGTAGTAAGTTGCCACCTCCATCCTCTCCTTCGCTGCTGTCGTCAGATGAATCGCCGGTAAAAGGCATGGAACGAATTTGGCTGGCTCTCTGAAAAAATACATATTTAATATAACTAACAAGTAATATCGCTACAAAATATGTGAAAATCTTTCAAATTTAAAAGGTAAGCAGCAGGATTTTTTTTACAAGATAATATTATTAACTACTGCTCATGATCAACATTGACGTTGGGATTAGAGTATATGAATTGTGTATAATTTATTTTCAGCAATGTTGTTCTTTTTTAAACTTAATCCTTCTACAAAAACAGGGCTTCTAAAAATGAATAGAATACTTGGGCATTCTTATTTTATATAAGAATAAAATTATAAAATAAATTACTTCTTATAAACCAAAATATATATACCTTAATACATGTTAATATATAATTAACGATTACATCTATAATAGCAAAAATATATTTTCCCAGATTTACATCAATTTCTTAAGATATTTTTTTAACTCCCCGAAGATCATCAAAAAATTTTATGTTTTCTCGACGTTTCAAGCCATTCTGAATCGAATGAGACCAAATTTAGAAAAGGTATGTGTGTGTGTGTGAACAGATTTTTTGCCGTAAATCGACGTTTTCTCAAAAACGGTTGGACCGATTTCAAAAATTGAAAAGCCATTCGATGCGATGAGGACTAGCCTTTATCAAATTTGCGCGACGACCAGCCAAGCCGTTTCTTTGTACATAGCAGCAGATCTATATCAATATTGGATATTCAAAAACCATTCGAAAGATATTGGTTGGGAATCGTGCTGATTAGTTATTGGTAGAGATCGGCCGGGCCGTTTTCTTGTAATAAAGTATTAAAAAAAGTTTTTTCGATTTATTATTATTTTTTTTGATGGTAGATAGCATAGTCTTCTAGATCATTCTAAAATATTACGGACCTACGACAAGTCGTTTAATTTTAAAAATTCGTCAAAGTTTGCAAAAATTAGTATCTTTTTTTTAGCATTTGCCAAAATTAGAACTTTCATCAACGTTTGCTCCAAAGCGCCTGAACCTATTTCAGAAATTTAAAAACCATATGATGTATCTCGATGAGGATTATCGTTTCCCAGTTTTGTAATTTGGGAAAAAGTGTTAAACATTTCATCCACATTTAAGCTCATACTACCGAATCGATTTTAAACTAGTGGGGCGGGTGGCATCGTGCCTTAAGGCAAATTGCTGGAACTTCCGTTACCGTAACAAAATGTTCGAGGAATATTGAATGTTTTCAAATAGATTATTATAAATATTGTAACATTGTCTAATATTTATAAGAATTATATAAACTGAATTGCAGAGTTGAAATTATTTGTTTAAAGTATATTAGAACTATAGTCAGAATTAAAAATAAAATCTGAATTATTTTCGATATACAAAAATTAAAAAAAAAAAAAAAAAAATTAAACAATTTTTTTTTCCAAAATCAATTATTTTGTTAAGACAAGCAGAAAGTTCTTTGAATCAATTGAATCGGACGCTTAGTTCTCTCAAAAACTGCCATTTTTGTACATTTAGCTCTGTATCTCCGAAATGGCTGGGCCTGCTTTTGCGAAAAACTAATAACCCCTTCTCCCAATCATTACTAATTGAATGTGTTTTAGATCATTCAAATCGGATGCTCCGTTCTCTCAAAAACTCGATTTCTATTTTCTGCACTCTTTGCTCCTCATCTCCGTAACTGCTGGACCTGCCTTTGCCAAAAACTAATCAGCACATCTCCTTATCAATAGGAATCGAATGTTTTTTAATCGGTTGATCCGTACGCCCGAAAACGTGGGCGAAAATTTGTATCCATACATACATACACACACACACACACATCCATTTTTTCTGAAGTATGCCAAAATGTTCAGAAACCTTCAAAACGTCGAGAAATGTAAAAAATTCAACAATTCCGATTTTCGGCCCATTACAATAACTTACCCTACGGGAAGTTAAAAATCAACTGTCCGAAACAAATTGGTTGGGAATGATACTGATTAATTTTAGGTTAAAATCGACCGAGCCGTTTTCTTGTAATTCGTTGTTGAAAAAAAAATTAGGCGATTTTTATGAAACTTTTTTTGATGATATATATCATGGTCTTATAGAACTTACTGAAATATTACGGCCTTACGACAAGTAGATTCATTTTAAAAATTCATCAAAGTTTGAGAAAATTAGTAGTTGTTTTGACGTTTGTTCAAATTAAAATTAGACGAATTACCTGTTATAAGGATAGAGAACTTGGTCTTAATGAAAATACTAAAACATTAAAGTCCTACAGAAACTGGTTCAATTATAAAAATTGTTAATTTTTGAAAATTTGCTCTTAGAAAATACTCCGAGTTAACGTGTTCGTTCGTTTTACTTTAATCACTCATAAATCAATTTATTTTTTATTGATTAAGTCATGTAACTTGCTTCAAGGCAAAATACCAAAACCAACTAGTAAGTTATTTTTTAGATGCAGGTTTTATCTTAAGTTTTTGTAACCACCAAATAAACTACAATTAATAATTACTAATTTTTCTTACCCCTTTAACAGTTGCATAAACAGGCACACTTATATCACAATATCCACTAGATAAATTAACTCCATGACTATCACTCTCAGTAGCATCACCCATCCCATTGTTTAAGACCGTCGCTCGCCAACTGTGCAATAACCAAGATAAACAAACATATTAGAAAAGAACACTACTTTTACTAAATTTTATAGTATATAACTCACCTGATAAATTTTTGCCTCCCAGCTAGGAAATCGATGCAATGGTGGGGTAGGTGGTTTAGGCATGCATGTATCAATAATGCTCGTATCACAGCTGACGCGCTTTGAACCTCCTGTGTCGTCCATGCCATCTTTATTGTTGGCAAGCCACAATGGAAGTTTATCTTCTTCACGAGAAGGTGTATAAATCTCAGCATAGTCATGTAAAAAATCCGAATGGGAAGACGAAGTTGCAGGCAATAATGGACGGTTATGCAGAGCCAGGCCATCTACGGCTTCCTGTGATTAATAAAAATGTTAGCAAAAATGTTTTTGCTAAATATCGTATGCATAATTAATATCTATTTTAGTTTCGAGTTTATTCTGTAATATTTTGATGCATAAACATGTTCAAACCAAGCTATACCTTGAACAGCTATAAAATTTATTAATAGCTACAATTAATTTAAATTATTTGATTTTGAAATAATTTAATTAAATTTAAATTATTCATAAATTTTCAATATTCATCATTTGAAATTTATAAATATTTAGAATCATGTAAAATTTATAATTTTTTTTTTATTGATATATTATTTTCATATATCAGTCAGATAGGAGTGCTTGGTATAAGAGATTATGAAACATTTTTCATATTTTATACATACATATCGTTTATGTATATTTCATTATACATTAATAAGCCTTATATGTAATATATCTTTAAATATCTCTTCAATCGCGCTCCAAATGACATTTCCTCTCAATTTCTTCTTTCAATTATGTTCAATGTGAAAATTTTCGTGTTGTCTAGTGTAGTGTTCATGTATATATTGATTTATATATGTCTATTGTTGTACTTGTTTTAATTCTGTTATATTTCATTCTGTGTATTAATTTGCATTTCTCTATTTTAATTATACTTTTGAGTGAAAGAATATTTGCTTCTGTGTGTAAGTATTTGTTGAGTGTTAAATGTGGAAAATCATATGATATTTTTATGGCTTTGCTTACTATTCTCTGTATGTCATTTAAGTTAGTTATAGTCGTTTAGCTCCACGATGTTGTTTCATATAAAATTATAAGTAATATATGTGCTTTAAGAATTAGTATCTTATTTTTTTTAACAAAGAAGTGGTACCATTTCAAAGCTCCCGTTAATACAGCTATCTTCTTTCTTATTTCATTTATATATTCTGTCCATGTTAGCTTTTCATGTATTATTAGGCCCAGATATTTTATGTATTTTACTAATTCTATCTCTATATTATATATTTTAATTTTTATTTTACTAATATCCTTGCATTTTTTTAA
>NW_020539724.1:26355222-26381653 GCF_003426905.1 Ctenocephalides felis | reverse complement strand
TTAAAAAAACAAGCACATGCTTAATTTTATTATGAGATTACTCAAGAAAACTGGTATATTTCATGTTATAAATACTATTGTCCTAATACTTAACTTACGACTTGGTGTGAAGGCGTAAAAATTTAGTTGGTTAACCATGGTATCACTAAATACTAGATATATGTAAACAATAAACTTATATAACGAAGTATAGCAAAGCACAAAAATTTTTGTACTAGATTTTAATATCCAGATCCAATTACCATTTGACCAAGCAAATCGATTCGTTAGTATTACGTGTCATGTGACATCGAAAAATCCAAATAGCTAAAAAGAGCTTGTAGATCGCTAGAAATATAAAATAAATTCAAAATAAATCATAAATACCTAGAGATTTCGGTCCTGTAGTGAATATCCTGCGGCAGTGGCTAATATTCCATGATTTAAAAAATACGATTGGTTTATTTGAATTAACTATTCTGTGCAGTGTCACAAATAACCATCATTTGTTTGCACTATGTGTTCTTCATACTGGTATCCGGCATTTTCAATCAATTGCATCTATAATGCAAAATAAACAATAACCTCAATAATACACACATATATATGTATTAAATTAACTATAAAATATGAACACCTAGTACTCTTTTATGCACAATTTATTAAATATTTAAAAGTTTACAATCGTTTAGAGATTCGATTTGTTTCATCTTGAATGAAAGAAAAAAAAGGAATGAAGATAGAAGTTGAGTAGAATTAGAAATTTCATATGAAAAGGTAAGAATTGATGAAAATAAGAAGAAAAAAAATAAGATATCCTTAATATGGACATTTTCGAATTTCCTTGCTCCCAAGGGCGAAAATGGTTCCAAATTGATAAAAAACAATTCTCTTTTTTAAAGTTTTAGCTCTTAATATTGTCTTTTAGATAGTATATATATATATATATATATATATATATATTATATATATATATATATATATATATGATATAAAAATTAGTATAGAATGTAATTAAATAAAAATGTTGTAGGTGGTTAATGCTCAGAGTAAGCAAGGCAAAAAAAAATTGAAAAAAAAAACAGTATATAAATTTTTATAAGAAAATAGAAAGCAAGCATAAAATTCATATATTTATAAAATGGTATTATTTTTTTTAAAATTAATTATAAACAAAAACAATTATGAGTTATAATAAAACAGTCCTGAGTTCAATTTTAGTAAGTTTATATATGTGTCTCTCACCACGTATTGATTTTCGTTAGCCAATGCAAATACTTCAATTTTGCATATGATTACCAAGATAATTAAAAGTTTTATCACATTTATTTTATCACTGGTTAAATGATAGACAATATTCCCAACGCAATTGTTTACGTCTGGAATAGTCATGGTTATGTTAGTAGTAATATATTCACAACAACAACAATAGTAATGATTATATATTAACTCTATTTATCTTTAACTTTATGGCACCTTATATTAAAATATTTTAACTTTTAACTATATAATATTTATTTTTTTAACTTATTTACTAATCGACCGGCCTTGTTGTAAACTGTGTTCAAAATGATTTTTGATTCATATAATATTCGAAACAGGTTTGGAGAAAAGGTTGACCTCTGAATGAATGATGGAATTAATTTTGACCGCCAAAATTACTTTCATCAATTACTTATATTTTACGGCCAACTCACAATGAAATCTATGTTTCATATTTATATTTGTAAGTTTTGTAAAATATTATATTGCGTATATCAGGGTTTGTATAAAAACTGACATTTAAAAAAACTAGTGGTGTATGGAACTTCCCATACCGTAATGAAATGATCGAGGAATATTAAATGTTTACAAATAGATTTTATAAATATTGTAACATTGTCTAATATTTATAGGAATTATATAAACTGAATTGCAGAGTTGAAATTATTTGTTTAAAGTATATTAGAACAGAATTATAATTAATATCTGAATTATTTTCGATATACAAAAGAAAATTTTTTCTTGAAAAAAATTTTTTTTTTAAAAATTAGAAACAAAATAATTTCTTTCCAAAAGCAATTATTTTGTTGAAACAAGCAGAAAGTTCTTTGAATAATTCAAATCGGACGCCTAGTTCTCTCAAAACCTGCCAGTTTTTGCAAATTTAGCTCTGTATCTTTGAAATGGCTGGACCTGCCTTTTCTAAAAACTAATCACCTCTTCTCTCAATCATTACAAATTGAATGTTTTTTAGATCATTCAAATTGGATACTCTGTTCTCTCAAAAACTCGATTTGTATTTTCTGCACTCTTTTCAAATCGGTTTATCGTGCGCCCGAAAACGTGGACGAGAAAATGCGGATATACAAAACACACACACATCCATTTTTTCTTAGGTATGCCAAAATGTTCAGAAACCTCCAAAACGTCGAGAAATGCAAAAAAAATTATTTTAGATTTTTGGCTCATTACTATAACTAGATAACTACCCTACGAGAAGTTAAAAAAAACGGTTTCGAATACTATATTTCCAAATAAAAAAAGTATTTAATTGAATAATACGAACAAAAATTTTTAATAGATAATAATTGATAATAATTTTTTTACAAAAAAAATAATTAACTCTATTACGATTAAACTCGTGGTGCATGGCATGGTGCCATATGCCCTGGAACTTCCCGTATCGTAATAAAATATTCGAGAAATTTTAAATTATTTTAGCCTGAATTAAAATTGAAACTAGTGGGGTGGGTGGCATCGTGCCTTAAGGCAAATTGCTGGAACTTCCCGTACCGTAACGAGATGTTCGAGGAATATTGAATGTTTTCAAATAGATTATTATAAATATTGTAATATTGTCTAATATTTATAAGAATTATATAAACTCTATTGCAGAGTTGAAATTATTTGTTTAAAGTATATTAGAACTATAGTCAAAATTAAAAATAAAATCTGAATTATTTTCGATATACAAAAAATTAAAAAAAAAAAAAAAAAAAAAAATGGTACAAATGTTTTTTCCAAAATCAATTATTTTGTTAAGACAAGCAGAAAGTTCTTTGAATCAATTGAATCGGACGCTTAGTTCTCTCAAAAACTGCCATTTTTTGTACATTTAGCTCTGTATCTCCGAAATGGCTGGGCCTGCCTTTGCGAAAAACTAATAACCCCTTCTCCCAATCATTACTTATTGAATGGTTTTTAGATCATTCAAATCGGATGCTCCGCTCTCTCAAAAACTCGATTTCTATTTTCTGCACTCTTTGCTCCTTATCTCCGTAACTGCTGGACCTGCCTTTGCCAAAAACTAATCAGCTCTTCTCCTTATCAATAGGAATCGAATGTTTTTTGAACCATTTAAATCGGTTGATCCGTACGCCCGAAAACGTGGGCGAAAATTTGTATCCATACATACATACACACACACACACACATCCATTTTTTCTGAAGTATGCCAAAATGTTCAGAAACCTTCAAAACGTCGAGAAATGTAAAAATTTTCAATTCCGATTTTCGGCCCATTACAATAACTTACCCTACGGGAAGTTAATAATAATTAACTCTCTGATTAAATTAGTAGTGCAAGTTATGGAAAAATAAAGACGTTTTAAAATAAATCTTTACTTTATTACTTTATTTAGTTGATGTTACGTCCTCCAAGAAATTAATCATACATTTCAACATCATTACGAGTTCCTAAGAGCTTTCCCCAAAATTTATTTGCTAAACATCAATATTTAAAAGAATAGTGATGTGAAAGAAACCCTGTTTTTCAAGCATTTGCAAATTTAATATTATTTGATAAAGGATGTGCCGTATTCATTATTTACAAAATTAATGTATAATTTTTATACATACTGCTATGAAAGATTGAGCTTTAGAATGTTTTATTCTAATATTAATGAATACAGTAGAAACTCGATTAACCGGACTAACTGTTGTCGATGGGCATTCGGATAATCGAAAATCCGGATATTCAAATGTATGAAAAATAATGTTGCATTTCTTAAAAATAACAAATACTTACATAGATATCAACAAAAATCAATGTTTATAAAGAAATTAACACTTTCTTATGTATGAACATACGTATTTTCTTAGATTATATTACATGAATTATGAAGATTATATTACTAAACTGCAGCATTAATAATGCAAAAAATCGAATTGTAGGTATGTACAAATACATATTGGTACATATATATATACATATTGGTCTCGGTTAGTAGTCCGGATAATCGCGAATCCGTATAACTGGGGTTCGGATAAACGAGGTTCTACTGAATATCGTTTGCAAAACTATCTTAATTTTATTATTACCGTATGAAGGATTATTATAATTTTAATTGTTTTAAGACAAGCTTGATCAAAACACAAATCACGGAGTACTTCAAATATTTGCAAAAGCATTCAAGGGACAATTATATCGATCGACTTCTACACGCGCGTGACTTTGAATGCATTTCTCAGATTAGACGCATTTTCACATTTACACCGAATTTGTCCCCCACCCATTTTATCTCGAGAACGGAAAGAACAAAAAAATTTTAGATTGCACTAATCGACAGCAAAAAAATCGTAAAAAAATCAGGTCATATCAGTTTTGCCGATTTCCACCATCACAGTGCTAACTGTACACGCGTTTTTATGTGCATAAATCAAAATATTTTTTTTTTATTATACTTTTTTAACAGCAGAACCTTACGTCCTATGAGCTGTTGGGCTGAAACTTCTCCTTCCTTCGTATTTTTTAGATGGTAACCCAATGGTTAATCCATCCATATTTGATGATTTTTGTTATTAGAATTAATCTAATAGGGCTGACTTTTAATTGGTGCAGCAATGCCGGGCAAGGGCTATTTTCACTTGGAAACATATTGCTATCTATATTTCCAAGTAAAAATTGTTGTCACTGCTGCCTGACAACAGGTTGCTCGAAGTGGGTATCGAACCCGGGACCTCTGATTCAGGTCCCGTCGCTCTTAACCGCTTACCTACGGGCGAGCCCAAAATATAATTTAAAGTAACAAAACTGCATTCAGTGAAGGACCAAAAACATCTTATGTAAATGTTCAAAATAGTTATGTAATCAGTAAATGGTTTTTATTTGATTTTTTTTTAACTTCCCGTAGGGTAAGTTTTAGTAATAACAAAAAAATATAAAATGAAAATTTTTATGTATCTTTAGGAAAAATTGATATATGTGCGCGTGTGTGTGTATGTGCGGATACATATTCTCGTCGACGATTTCGAGGACACGGATTAACCGATTTAAGTAATTCAAAAAGCGTTCGATTTCTATTGATACGGAGACGTGCTGATAGTTTTGGCAAAGGCAGCTGTAACTGTTTCGAAGATACGGGGCAAAAAGTGCCAAAATTGGTATTTTCGTTTTTGAGAGAACGGAGCGTCCGATTTTAATAATTCAAAAAACATTTTACTTGTTTTGACAAGATGAAGAACTAGATGAAGTAAAAAAATGCCATTTTGAGGTCAAAAATGATCATCAGACATATGCACATCAAATTATCAGATATTTTATGGAATTTTAATGATGTGTATCGATTTTGTTTACATTTCTATGGGTTTCGTAACATCGTTACCGTCAAACGGCGACGCAGCGCTTACTCGCTTCGATATTGCGTCTCTAGGCAGCTAAAGCAGTGCGATTGCTTTGAAAAAAAGTTCAAAATTTCCAAAATATTTCAATATAAATAAAAAACATTTTTTTCCAAAAGCTTTTGTTTCAAAAAGTCTTTTTTTTAAATTTAAGATTTCTCAAAAATCTAATTTTGTCAAAGTTTAAAACAAATTTAATCTTTTTTAAAAAAAATATTTTTTGGCGCGGGAAGTTCCAGCAATTTGCTTTAAGGCACGATGCCATATTTCACTAGTAATTACTTAAATTAAAAATTTATCAAAACATGCAGACAGTTTTTACCGTGAAGAGTAAATGTCAAAAAAAAATGAGATATATGTTTTTGGAAAAAAATATAGCCGTAGTTGAAAACTTAATTGTATTCATATGAAAAATGAATTCATTCAATCTTAATATCCGATGCATGCGGATGTCCCTTTACAACATGAGCATCAAAACACGCATTTGCGCGCGCGTTGTGTATCTACGCCATAATGTTTTCAGAAAGCTCAGTCGCGTAGCATCGTTCACGCGTAGACATCATTCAGCGTGCTTTATTCAATATCGTGCTATTGTATGTGATTTTATTCTAAAAGTTGGACGGAATTATTTATGTTTTAATTCAATGATAAATTGGTGATAAAAGTAAACATTAAATATTCATTAAAACTAGTGATGCATGGCATTGTGCCTTAAGGAAAATTGCTAGAACTTCCTGTGCCATAAAATATTCGTGAAATATTACATGTTTTCTAATAGATTATTATAAATACTGTAACTTTAATTATTCGTATCTCATATACAAAATATAAGAGCTTATTAATTGGGCGCGAACATTTATTTATGTTTATATGATAAGTAAATAAACAAAACTTAATAAAGCATTGTTAGAATGAAGGATTAAGCTCATATTTCTATGAAATATATAAATTGAACTGCAAATTTGAAATTATTTATTGAAGTATAAAAGTCAGTTTTAGAATTTCATCTAGATTTAAAGTTAAAATCCTAATCATTTTTTATGTTTAAAAATATTTTTTGGATATTAAAAATTTTCAAAAACTAATCGTTTCTTCTCACTATCAACAGACGTAAAATCTTTTTTGATTCATTTAAATCGGATGCTTCGTTATCTCAAAAACTACCATTTTTTACTCATTTAGCTCCGTATTAACGATTTGGACTTGTCTTTACCAAAAACTAATCACCATTTCTTCCTACCATTACGAATTTTTTGAATGTTTGATTTGTTCTCTCAAAATCTTCATTTCTCTTTTCTGCACTCTTCACTCCGAATCTCCGAAACGGCTGAATCTGTATTTGCCAAAAACTAATCAGCACATCTCCCCATAAGTAGAAATCGAATGTTGCTTAAATTGTTCAATCGGTTGATGGGAAATCGTTGATGAAAAATTGTACCTATACATACGTACACACACACGCACACATCAATTTTTTTAAGGTATGCCAAAATGTTCAGAAACCTTTAAAACGTGAAGAAATGTATGTATGAATGTATGGATACAATTTTTTTTCCACGTTTTCGGGCGCACGGAACAACCGATTTGAATGGTTCAACAAACATTCGATTCCTATTGATAGGGATGCTGGTTAGTTTTTGGCAAAGGTAGGTCCAGCCGTTTCGGAGATACGGAGCAAAAAGTGCAGAAAATAGAAATCGAGTTTTTGAAAGAACGGAACATCCAAATTGAATTATCTGAAAATCATTTAATTCGTAATGTCGGGGAGAAGTGGCAAATAGTTTTTGGCAAAGGCAGGTCCAGCCGTTTTGAAGAAATCGAGCTAAATGTGCAAAAATTGGCTATTTTTGAGAGAACTAAGCATCTGATTTGAATGATTCCAAAAACTTTCTGCTCATTTTGACAAAATAATTGCTTTTGGGGAAAAAAATATTTCGTTAGTTATATTGATGCCATACACCACTAGTTTGACAAAATGATCAACTAATGATAATTTTTACTGATTGCTAGATTGCCATACGCGTTTTAGAGTTTACGAATTCTACAAGATTATATCGATAGGAAATATGTGTTGATGTTGAAAATAATGCACAATATTTTAATAAATAGATGATTAATTTAATCTTTCCTTAATAAATGATATAAATACTAATATGATTCAGGACACATCGATAACCTTGAATTATTTATAATTTTTTTTTAGAAAACAGAAGTTTTGTATAATATCAAAATTAGATTTTATAATGGCTTAACTGTACTTTAATCGCACTTTCGCAAATTTAATAATTCTTAATTCAAATTGTCAAAGAACACGCTCATAGAAAAATTAATAATAACTCTCATTACATTCAAGAATAAAGAGTATATTATGCTAATAATACATAAGAATGTGAATAAATTAGCCATAAGCTTGATTAATAATAAAAGGACAGGTGAACACGCATGTGTTATCGCTTCACGCCAAAGCTAATGCTATTTATACATGTATATATACATACACATATATATATATATATATATTAACTTCCCATAGGGCAAGTTGTAGTTATCGCAAAAATCGAAAATGAAAATTTTTTTTAAGGTCGATTTCGAGAACACGCATCAATCGATTTGAGTGATTTAAAAAACACTCGAATCCTATTAATGAGGAGACTTATCGATCAATTTTTGGCAACAAATGCCAAAAGTTACTTCAGTTTTTGAGAGAACAGAGCGTCCGATTTGAAAGATTCAGAAAACGTTTTACTTGTATAGACGAAATGAACGACTGGTGAAATTTTGAATTTGGAAATTTTTGAAAATATTCGATTTTTTCGAAATATTCTCAAATTTTCGTAAGAAATCGTTTTTTTAATTTAGATATTTTTCTGAAATTTTTCAAAATTTAGTTTTTTTTGAAAATTATGAAAAATTTCGAAAATTTGAACTTCTTTTAACCTTGAATTTTTTTTTGAAAATTTTGATTTTTTTTTTTTTGAGAAGTTTCAAAATTACATAATTTTCTTTGAAAGCATTGTTTGCACACCGTCTACTCAAGCAAAATATTTTTTGAATTAATTTAATGGAATTATCCGTTCTCTCAGAAACTGTATAACTGTTTTTACACCCATTGCGCTTCATACCTCCGAAACGGCATAATTACATAACGTCTTTTGCAAAAACGTCTTGCAATCCAGTACGAACCGCATGATTTTTCAATCATACAAATCGGTTATCCCATACTGTCGAGAATGTTGAGGACATTTGTTTGAACCTATAATACGTAAATTTTAAAAAATTAAAAATCTTGGTACGGAACCCAAAAAATTCGACACAAAATGTGTACACCTTATTAAAATTTCTATAAAATATCTAAAAATTTGATTTGCATATGTCCAATGAACATTCTTGACCACCAAAGAGCATTTTTTAACTAATTTTTATTGAGAGTTTACAACCGCTGGACCTGCCTTTTTGAAAATTTGAACAGTTCTTCGTTTAGTTAATATAAATAAAATGTTTTTTGAATTATTCAAATCAGACGTTTCGCTTTCTCAATAACTGTATTACCATTTTTGTTTTTTTTTGCCTCGTCCGCCTATGCTAAAAACTAATCAGCATGTCTCCTTATCAATACAAATCGAATGTTTTTTAAATTATTCAAATCGGTTGATCCGTGTTCCCAAAATCGTCGACGAAAATTTGTATCCACACACACACACGCACACACATACATCCATTTTTAAGGTAAGCCAAAATGTTCAGAAACCTTTGAAACGTAAAAATATATAAAAATTTTCATGCGATTACTATAACCCTGCGGAAAGTTAAAAATTTCAAAATTTAAAAAAGTTTACATTTTTTCAAAAATCAATTTTTATCGAAAATCTAATTTTTTCAAGGTTTTGGTAAAAGTTTTTTTTTTAATTCTTGATTTCGGTTCGGAAAGTTCCAGCAATTGGCTTTAAGGCACGATGTTATACACCACTAGTTTATTATATATTCCTTGTCTTTTATAAATATAAATATAATATAAACAAAAATAAGAAACGAGACTTCATGAATATACAAATTCAACAATATATGCGTGTTGTTCACTTTTCTGTGTATATAATTTCTAGTATGTACTATATGCTTATAATTTGTACTCCGAATGCATACAATAAAGATAAGTTCTTGCCAAGAATAGAACTCTTCAAAATATAGAGCTACACATTTGTTTTTCTACGAACTAGTAGCACGTTCATTTTTAACTTCCCGTAGGGCAAGTTATAGTAATCGCAAAAAAATCGAAAATGGAAATTTTTATATATCTTTACGTTTCAAAGGTTTCTGAACATTTTGGCATACCTTAGAAAAAATGTATGTATGTGTGGGTGTGTGTGTGTGTGTGTGTGTGTATGTGTGTGTGTATGTGTGTGTGTATGTATGTACGTGTGTGTATGTATGTGCGGATACAAATTTTCGTCGACGATTTCGGGAACACGGCTCAACCGATTTGAATAATTCAAAGAACATTCGATTCGTATTGATAAGGAGACGTGCTGATTAGTTTTTGGCGAAGGCAGGTCTAGCCGTTCCGAAGATACGGGGCAAAAAGTGCGGAAAACGGTAACTCAGTTTTTAAGAGAACGGAGCGTCCGATTTAAATAATTCAAAAAACATTTCACTTGTATTGACAAGATGAAGAATCGATCAAATTTTCATAAAGGTAGGTCTAGCGGTTTCGGAGATATGGAGGAAAAAGTAAAAAAATGAGCCATTTGGCGGTCAAAAATGATCATTAGACATATGCACATCAAATTATCAGATATTTATAGAGATTTTAACAATAAGTATACATTTTGTTAACATTCCTATGGGTTCCGTACCAATGCTTATGCGTTAGACAGCGACGCGGCGCTTACGCGCTTTATATTTTGTCCCTATGCAGTTAAATCAGTACGATTGCTATGAAAAAAAGTTCAGATCTTCCACAATATGTCAAAATAAAGAAAAAAAAAAATTTTTTTCAAAAAAAAAAAAATTAAAAAAAAATTATTTTTTTTAAAAATTTTTTTTTTTTCAAAAAAAAGTAATTTTTGGTCCATATATATAGTTTCTCAAAAATATTATTTTTTCAAAGTACATTTTTTTCAAAAACGTTAATCGTTTTTAAAAAATTAATAATATTTGGTACGGGAAGTTCCAGCAATTTGCCTTAAGGCACGATGCCTTAATTGCCTTAAGACAGAATTCCACTTACAGCTAGTTATTCATTTATTTCTTGCGGTTTTTGTTGCATTAAGTGCATTAAAAAACTAGTTAGTTTGGTATTTAGCCTTGAGGCAAGTTACATGAACTTCCCGATATGTGTAAATAATCTACTTAATCAATAAAAAATAAATCAATTTATGAGTGATTAAAAATATTCCGAGTGGATTTATTACATATAATTGAAAACGAACGAACACGTTAACTCGGATTATTTTCTAAAAGCAAATTTTCAAAAATCAACAATTTTTATATTTGAACCAGTTTCTGTAGGACGTTAATGTTATAGTATGTTCATTAAGACTAAGCACTGTATCGCTATACCAAGTAAATCATCTAATTTTAATTTTAAAAAACGTCAAAAAACTATTTATTTTCTCAAATTTTGATGAATTTTTAATATTAAACTACTTGTCGTAAGGCCGTAATATTTCAGTAAGTTCTATAAGACCATGAATATATATCGCCAAAAAAAAGTTCCATGAAAAATCGGCTTCAATTTTTTTCAACAGTTAATTACAAGAAAACTGCTCGGTAGATTTTCACCTAAAACTAATCAGTACCATTCCCAAATAATATCTTTCGAACAGTTTTTGATTTTTTAAAATCGATTCAGTAGTATGAGCTTAAATGTGGACGAAAAGTTTAACACTTCTTTTCAAATTACAAAGAAACGGCTCGGCCGATCGCTGCACAAAACTGAAAAAAGATAATCCACATTAAAATACATAGATTGTCTTTTAAATTTATACAATCGGTTCAAGCGTTTTTGAGCAAACGTCGATGAAAGTTCTAATTTTGACAAACGTCAAAAAAACGACGCTAATTTTTACAAACTTTGGCGATTTTTTAAAATTAAACTACTTGTCGTAGGACCGTAATATTTTAGTATGATCTATAAGACTATGGTAACTACCGTCAAAAAAAAAATTATGAAAATCGTCGGAAAATTTTTTTTCAACACTCTATTACAAGAAATCGGCCCGGCCGATCTTTACCAAAAACTAATCAGGTCGATTCCCAACCAATATGTTTCGAACAGTTTTTAAATTTTCAAAATCGATTCAGAATTGCGGCCTAAAACGTGGACGAAAAATTTTTCACTGAAACGGTTCGGCCGATCGTCGTACAAAAGTTAGAAACGCTAGTCCTCATCGAGATACATCGAATGGCTTTTAAATTTTTGAAATCGGTCCAATCGTTTTTGAGAAAACGTCGATTTACGGCCAAAACTCTGTTCACATACACACACACACACACACACACACACACTTTTTCCAAATTTGGTCTCATTCGATTCAGAATGGCTTGAAACGTCGAGAAAACATAAAATTAGCAATTCGGATTTTTTGATGAAAACATAAACTTCTCCTTCGGGAAGTTAAAAATACCGATCTATTTAAGGTTTGATAAACAAAATTTTTATATAAATTGATAAAATATGATGAAATCTTATAATCTAATTTTATAGGAAACTTTAATTTCCTTTCTAATATTTTATATGATTGTGAAAGTACATAATTGATAAATCTTAAATAAATGGATTGTGATTACTGAACATGGTAAACTCGTATACCAAATAAATATGTAGAAAGACATATATGATTGATTCAAATTTTGACGAAATTCAAAAAAACATTTAGTTATACTGACTTTATCTTCTCTGTAGAATAATGGTAGTATAATTTAAAATTAAACACAGTTCATTATATAAATGAAATATAATTATATAAAAAGTCATGTTTATCAGATTTCCATTAAATTAATGATAAAATTAAGTTAAATTCAAAATTTCTTATTATCATGGAATCTTGTAAATTTTGGACGATCTCTTGTGTAAACTGATAAAATAAACTATATTGGTAAAATAAAGTGCAGATTTGAAAATTTAAAAAAAAAATCGAATTTGTGATGCTTGGTGACGGAGTCATTGGAGCGCTTTCGAGCGGGCTTAATAATAACTACTCAAATTTTGATATGGACTCTCTAGAAGACATGCTTATGAAGGTAAATAATTGTTACAATAAATAAACTCATTTTTCTTATTACAAATGGAATAATTTTCCTTATGTACAATGTAGTGCATATACATTATGTTCATACAATAAATATTAATTCTCGCTTTTGGCTGTGGTCGAGATTTCGGTCTCTGTACTAAAAATACCTTGATATAATATTGGAAAGGGTCGACTTCAGTAATGATTTGAAATACAGTCAACCCTCGGTTAACGCGGCAAGTCCGTACCGTGCAGTATGGGGACCGTGCTATAAAAAAACTCGTATTTAACATACAATTCAGACCGTGCTATGAGAGACTCAGAGTTGGTACAAATCGCACCATTTTTATCGTGCTGTATGGAGACCAAGAAATATAACTTGAAGTAAGAGTAATCGGACGAAATGACATGTATGACATAGACAACTCATTCAAAAATTGGCGCGACGCAGTAGTCAATTCAAACGTGTTCTCATACAGCTGTTATATAAACAGGCATATCTAAAAGTTAAACTTACATTAATACCCTTTTGATATCAAAATCCTATATTCACACATAGGTTGCGCAAGGTAATGGGCTGTTGAACAAAAACCGTGTAATAGGAGGTCCTACGGATGTCGGATTTTTAGCTCCGCGTAATATGGTAACCGTGCACCCAGAGTGCCGTGTTAACCGAGGGTTTACTGTGCTTCTTAGATTGCCCTATTCGACACGTGTTAAATGGATAGTAAATCTGCCAAAATGAAAACTCTCTATTTACAATAGTGAAACACTTATTGAGGATCCAGTATATAGAAACACACACCATTTTAACTTTTTCTTTCTAATTATAAAAAATGGTTACAAATAATAATATGAATAACATGCTTTCGGCCAGGAATAATAGTATGGAACGAAAAAAATAAATGTATTATTTATGTATTCAAAACTGTGCTTAAAATTTGTAATAAGTGAGTAAAGATATTATTCACTAATAAAAGTCCGAAATTGAATTATACGCATATTATGATTTGTGGTTAAATATAAATATCATATATAAATTCATGGAACGATTCTGACGCATAACAGACAAATGTTATGGCCAAGCTATGTTATGAAGAAGTTTCCATACAAATCGTTCTAAATATTGGCAAAAGCCATCTGATTGCTGTGAGTAAGGCGTCTTTGTCAGGTTGTCAGGTAGAAAGTCTAACCTAGAGAGCGTACAAATGTCAAAAACTCGATCTTAGATAACAGGGTCTTTCTGCCACAGCTTCATAACATACGAGTGACGTTGCAGTTTATGTCTAAAACGCCTGCATGAACAGCATAATATATGGAAGTTGGAGCGAAACATAATTTCAAAGTTATCAGATAGTTGACAATTCTGTTGACAATCAGTATTAATTGTATAATAATAATCAATTTTTTTTAACTGGCTTTGTAGTTTTCGTTCGGTGTCCGTTGAAAAAATGCAAAATCAAAAACAAAATTTTGATTGATTTTGTTTTTCTATTTCCATAAAGAAAAAAACGCATTGCATGCTCACATTTCTTTAAAAGAAAGGCAGTATCAAAATTGGTTTGCCAAATTGCGTTCTGGTGATTGTTCTCATAAAGAAGAAAAATGCTCTGGTCTACTTAGTCAAAGGAATCATTATTTTGTATTATATGTATAACTTGATGATGCTCTTTACTGTTTGTTACTCAAAACAATTTGGTTAAATATTTCATAACATGGATTTTCCTCGGAGAATGTAAGAAAGGCATTTGATGCAATGCACTAGAAGCAGAGTTTTGTTAAAAAATTCTGGTGTAAATGATACATTTTTGAATAAACTGATAACTGGTTGTGAAAAATGGGTTGTTGTGTGAAAAACAAGCTAGGCGAATCAGCTTAAAATGCACAAAGGCTGATGATAATCATCAAAAGTAGATTTTGTTACAATTTTCGTTAAATAACAAAGGAATTGTCTATTTTGAACTTTTACTATTCAACCGAACGATCAATTCTAATGTCCACATTGAGCAACTAACGAAATTTAACAATACAGTTGAAGAAAGCGGTTCGAATTGACAAATCAAAATGGTGTTTTATTTTAACATGACAACTTATGGCCACACACATTTTTGCCACTCAGGAAAAAGTTTTGGATCTTCGTTGGTATTTGTTTCCACATCCATCATATAGTCCTGATCTTGCACAAATTTAATCCAATTAGTTTCTGATTCGATCTTTGCAAAAGTTCTTGAATCATTAATATTTCAAGAATAATGATGGGTCAAATTGTACCTGGTTCAGTTTCTTGCTAATAAAAACCAGAAGTTTTATGAATCCAAGGTTATTAAGCTTCTTGAAAAATGACAAAAGGTTATTGATCAAAATGGGCATTATAAAAACAAGTAATTTAGTTTCATGAAAAATTGTCTTTGATTCTGCAACAAATTTCGCACTTATCCCAACCTGAAACTTATAAGTAATAAACGAAATACGTAATTGTATGGTCAACTAGGGCTGATAGGCCACCAATATAATGTTACAAGGCAGAATTTTCTTTGAAAAAAACTGCATGAACTCATTTGCATAACTGCATAAAATGATATTTTGCATTCGATAAGCTAATTTCATATTGTATGTTAAATTTTAAATTATCAATATAAAATTTATTGAGTTTTATGAAATTATTAGGGAATGATAATGGCATTAACTAGTTGGTATTGGTATTTTGCCTTGAGGCAAGTTACATGAACTTCCCCATATGTGTAAATATTCGACTTAATCAATAAAATATAAATTAATTTATGAGTAATTAAAAGTATTTCGAGTGGATTTATTACACATAATTGAACCCGAACGATCGCGTTGACTCGGAGTATTTTCTAAAAGCAAATTTTCAAAATTTAATAATTTTTCTAATTGAACCAGTTTCAGTAGGGCTTTAATGGTTTAGTATGTTCATTAAGACCAAGTATTCTATCGTTATATCAAGTCTAATTTTAATTTTAACAAACGTCAAAAAACTACTCATTTTCTCAAAATTTGATGAATTTTTAAAATTAAACTACTTGTCTTGTATGGCCGTAATATTTCAGTAAGTTCAATAAGATCATGATATATATTGTCAAAAAATGGGCCATAAAATTTGGCTTAATTTTTTTTTCAACAGTTAATTACAAGAAAACGGCTCGGTAGATTTTCACCTAAAACTAATCAGTATGATTCCCAACTAATATGTTTTGAACAGTTTTTGATTTTTCAAAATCGATTCAGTAATATGAGCCAGTAATGTGGACGAAAGTTTAACACTTTTTTCCAAATTACAAATTACAATTGAGATACATCAAATGGTTTTCAAATTTCTAAAATCGGTTAAGGCGTTTTTGAGAAAACGTCAGTGAAAGTTCTAATTTTGACAAATGCCAAAAAACGATACTAAACTTTCCAAATTTTGAAGAATTTTTAAAATTAAACGACTTGTCGTAGAGCCGTAATATTTTAGTATGATCTATAAGACTATGGTAAATACCGTTAAAGAAACCATAAAAATCGTCGAAAAGAAAATTTTTAACAATTTATTACAAGAAAACGACCCGGCCGATTTTTACCAAAAACTAATCAGCATGATTCCCAACCAATATCTTTCGAACGGTTTTTGAATTTTCGTGGACGAAATTTTTTTCACTTTTCTGCTATTTTCAAAGAAACGGCTTGGCTGATGGTCGCGCAAAATTGATAAACGCTGGTCCTCGTCGAGATACATCGAATGACTTTTAAATTTTTGAAATCGGCCTAGCCGTTGTTGAGAAAACGTCGATTTACTTCTGTTCAAATACACATACACACACACATACTTTTTTCAAATTTGGTCTCATTCAAATCAGAATGGCTTGAAACGTCGAGAAAACAAAGAATTAGCGAATCGGATTTTTTGATGAAAACATAAACTTCTCCTTCGGGAAGTTAATTATAAAAATTGTTGATTTTTCAAAATTGGCCTTTGGAAAATTACGTGTAATAAATCCAGTCAGAATACTTTTAATAAGTCATAAATTTATTAATTTTTTATAGATCAAGTCGATTATTTACACATATCGGGAAGTTCATGTAAACTTGCCTCAAGGCAAAATACCAATACCAACTAGTTAAAATTTATTTTAATTAAGATTTTTGTTTATTAACTTCCCGTAGGGCAAGTTATAGTAATCGCAAAAAAATCGAAAATGAAAATTTTTATATATCTTTACGTTTCAGAGGTTGCTGAACATTTTGGCATACCTTAGAAAAAATGGATGTATGTGTGTGTGTGTGTGTGTGTGTGTATGTATGTATGTGTGTGTATGTATGTGCGGATACAAATTTTCGTCGACGATTTCGGGAACACGGATCAACCGATTTGAATAATTCAAAAAACATTCGATCCGTATTGATAAGGAGACGTGCTGATTAGTTTTTGGCAAAGGCAGGTCAAGCCGTTCCGAAGATACGGGGCAAAAAGTTCCGAAAACGGTAACTCAGTTTTTAAGAGAACGGAGCGTCCGATTTTAATAATTCAAAAAACATTTATTTGTATTGACAAGATGAAGAATCGATACAACTTTCATGAAGGTAGGTCAGCGGTTTCGGAGATATAGAGGAAAAAGTAAAAAATGAGCCATTTGGCGGTCAAAATGATCATTAGACATATGCACATCAAATTATCAGACATTTTATAGAGATTTTAACAATAAGTATAAATTTTGTTAACATTCCTATGGGTTCCGTACCAATGCTTATGCCTTATGCGTTAGACAGCGACGCGGCGCTTACGCGCTTTATATTTTGTCCCTATGTAGTTAAAGCAGTACGATTGCTTTGAAAAAAAAGTTCAGATCTTCCACAATATGTCAAAATAAAGAAAAAAAAATTTTTTTCAAAAAATTTTTTTTTTTCAAAAAAAACTAATTTTTTGTCCAATTTATAGTTTCTCAAAAATCTTATTTTTTCAAAGTATTTTTTTTTCAAAAATGTTAATCGATTTAAAAAAAAATAATTTTTGGTACGGGAAGTTCCAGCAATTTGCCTTAAGGCACGATGCCCTAATTGCCTTAAGACAGAATTCCACTTACAGCTAGTTATGTTTATTATGTTGTTCAATTTTATAAACAAGATGCATCGCATTGATTAAATAGTTTAACTATTATTCCGTGAAACCTGTATAAAATTAAAATAAAAATGGTTTATCTTTACCCCACCTGACTTTCCCTTTTTAACCCGCATTGAGAAAAATTGTTTTGAAAAATTTTCTTTGTTTTTTCTTCTAGTTATCTAATCTAAATTTTTCATTTTAGTTGTCAGAGTTGGAGCAAAGAGTTTTGGAAGCAGAAGGTCGTGCTGAGGAAGCTGAAGATAAGGTATGTTACGTTAGTGTATGAAATATATATATATATATATATATATATATATATATACTAGATGACCCGAAAGACGTTGTCCTGTACCCACATCTACATTTTTTTAATATCCTATACTAATATTTACACCGTTCAGTTACAAATAATAATCATTGTTTTTCGAATTACTATTTTCACAAATGTGAGTGTTGTTAAATGTAGAATTGCTTCGAATAAAATTATGATTCACAATTCTCACAGTTACACTTTAATTATCCCTTTAACAAATATTAAAATATTTTCAATAAAATTGTATATTAAAAATTATACACTGCAATTAAGAGAACAAATTTATTTCAATGCCAAGGGCTATCCAATAATTTTAGTTATACCTGTAGATGTGGATGTATAAATGAATGATTTTTTGTTTATTCACGACTAAAACATTGATTTTCCAAATTTATCACACGAAAAATCGTCTGCCTTTGTGATTTATAGCATAAGATATACGTATTAATAATTGAAGTCTTTTAAAATGTATAACATATTCAGAAAGAATTAATATATAGCATTCGCGATATAGGTACAATATCACCTTGAATGTTTCTACCCAAAATAATTGCTTCAAAAATGTTGCCTATAATTTTTGAAGTATAATTTTATAATTTCGTACCATATTTTAACTGGCTTTTAGTAATTTTAATATCTAAATTACATTTTTCTCACGAATAATTCAATATTCATTATTACTTAAGTTCATATTTGAAGAGAATTAATTTGTCAAATCCTGTTCACATGTGCTCTATTCAACCTACGATAAACAAAATTATTGTAGTAAATAGAGAGGAAAAAGGCGTGTGCTCTGCGAATTTTTGCAATATTTTGGAAATAGGCTAATCTTAATTTTAAGTTCAGAAGTGAAAACAATTTGCACTCCTTCACCACCCCCGGCATTAATTGGATTATAAATCTTTTAATTCTGATTTTATCAGATCTTGTAATATACTATTTTAATGGTGATTAAATGACCTACAACTTTCTCTATCATAAATTTTACCGTAACTTCTCTTATTTTGAAACGGCAAAGGGTTAAAAAAGGCTTGAAAGACACTCTGGTTTACTGCCGCGCAGTCTTTAAACAATTATAACTCTATCAATATTTGTGTAACAAAAAAATAGTAAAAAGCAATAATTAGTCAGAAAAAACCCTTGAATTTCAGAGATATAATAATGAGAAATTGGTTGTTTTTTTAATGGATTTTGTACTAAAGTTATGGTATTTTTCTAAATCCATCAAGATCTCTTAAACCAAGTTAATTCTAGATGGAATACGATTATTTTTAATTTTGGTGAAAATGGCACCCATAAACTATTTGATTCAAATAAAAAAAACATTGTATGCGTCTTTTATTTGCATGATAACTCACTTATTTTACATGCAAAAATACTTATTTTAAAGCTTATTTTGAGGACTATAAAACCCCATTTTCATATCTAGCTTAATATTGTCCCTAGAACACTATAAAAACAGTGATTTATTAAGATATTAATTTATATAATTATGTCATTTCATTATTTTTGTTAAAATGCATATTTATGAAGATATTAGCAACGCTTTTAATTTTTTTTAACATTTAGTTAAAAAATAATAATCTGTCAAATTGAATTTTAATATAGGGTTATGTAATTACATTGAACTGACATTTCACAAACGTGAGACGCATGCGCAGAACTGCATCACTTGTCAGACGCATGTTGACTCTATTTTATTATATTAATTTAATTTTTGGCACATCTCAGTTGCTTTTCGGCAATAATAATGTAGACATTACATTTTCCTCATTTACAATTATGAATTTATTATATTTTAATATTGCCTTAGCCTATAAGTGAATAGAAATGTTTGGCAAATGACAGTCTTCATTTGTTTTTAATGTCAAACTAAGCTTCAAATATTTTCAAGGACAAACAATGATAAGCGGTTTCTGGTAATTTTTTCCATTTATTTCTACAATCTAACTATATTTTTATGAATCCAAACATTCTAGAAAATTACCCGAACAAAACTTCAGGAAGATTCATGAAAATCCGAATTATAGTTTAGGAGGATTAACCATTCATAGTTACAGAAGAATTTTATGTATAAGATATATAATTCCTAAGAAAAATTTAAATAGGTTTACTGTTTCATAGAATCAGTTGTATAGAGTAAAGTAATATTATTTTTGAAGAATACGTAAATTTGGTAATTTCTTATATTATATGGATATACATGGATTGAAATTATAAGATAAATGTGAATGCACCAGAAAATATTCATACCTGATGTATATTTCAAAATGAACTTAAAATGGATGAATTTTCCGTGCAGCAACTACTAATACTTAAATATATTGAAGTTTAACCAACTCGAAACAAATAAGAGTGACTAATTTTGACTTCTAAGCGATAAATATAGAGAACCGCTCTTATTCTACGAACTTTGTTGATCTTCTCTTTAGATTTTTATTTTTACTAATTTACTTGCCATCGTGAGTTGTGGAGTCTATAAATATACCAGAAATAATTATGTGTTGCATACTGCCATGCAGACAGTTGAACTTACAGAAATATATATGAAAAATACTTATATATGCAGATTTATCATACAATTTATTTGGTAATTTATTTACTTTCCGTAGGGTAGTTATGGTAATGGACCGAAATTCGAAAATGAAAATTTTTGCATATCTTCACGTTTTGAAGGTTTTTGTACAGTGTGTGTGTGTGTTCGTGTGTGTGTTTTGTATGTCCGCATTTTTTTCGTCCACGTTTTTGGGCGCACGGATCAACCGATTTGAATGATCTAAAAAACATTCGATTTATAATGATTTGAAGAAGAGGTGATTAGTTTTTGGCGAAGGCAGGTCCAGCCATTTCAAAGATACAGAGCTAAATATGCAAAAAATGGCAGTTTTTAATAAAAGTAAGCGTCCAATTTGAATGATTCAAAAAACTTTATGCTTGTTTTAATAATTATATAACAAATAATTGCTTTCGGAAAAAAAAATGTTTTTTTTTTTACTTTTTTTCTAAAAAAAATTTTTTTGTATATTGAAAATAATTCAGATTTTAATTTTATTTCTGACTAAAGTTCTAATATACTTTAACCAAATAATTAACTTCCCGAAGGAGAAGTTTATGTTTTCATCAAAAAATCCGATTCGCTAATTTTATATTTTCTCGACCTTTCAAGCCATTCTGAATCGAATGAGACCAAATTGGAAAAAGTATGTGTGTGTGAACAGATTTTTTGCCGTTAATCGACGTTTTCTCAAAAATGGCTGGACCGATTTAAAAAATTTAAAAGCCATTCGATGCATCTCGATGAGGACTAGCGTTCATCAATTTTGCGCGACGATCAGCCAAGCCGTTTCTTTTTGTAAATAGCAGAAAAGTGGAAAATTTTTCGTCCACGTTTTAGCCCGCAGTTCTAAATCGATCTTGAAAATTCAAAAACCGTTCGAAAGATATTGATTGGGAATCGTGCTGATGAGTTGTTGGTAGAGATCGGCCCGGCCGTTTTCTTGTAATAAAGTGTTAAAAAAAAAATTTTCGGCGATTTTTATTATTATTTTTTTGACGGTAGATACCATAGTCTTCTAGATCATACTAAAATATTACGGCTCTACGACAATTGGTTTAGCTTTAAAAATTCGTCAAAGTTTGCAAAAATTGGTATCGTTTTTTTGGCATTTGTCAAAATTAGACCTTTCATCGACGTTTTCTCAAAAATGCCTGAACCGATTTCAGAAATTTAAAAGCCGTTTGATGTATCTCGATGAGGACTATCGTTTGTCAGTTTTGTGCGACGACCTGCAAAGCCTCTGTAATTTGAATTTTCGTCCACATTTAAGCTAATATTACCGAATCGATTTTAAAAAATCAAAAACTGTTCGAAAGATATTAGTTGCGAATGATACTGACTAGTTTTAGGTGAAAATCTACCGAGCAGTTTTCTTGTAATTAACTGTTGAAAAAAAAATTTGAGCCGATTTTTATGAAACTTTTTTTGATGATATATATCATGGTCTTATACGACTTATTGAAATATTACGACCATACGACAAGTAGTTTAATTTTAAAAATTCATCAAAGTTTAAGAAAATTAGTAGTTTTTTTGAGATTTGTTAAAATTAAAATTGAACGATTTTACTTGGTATAACGTTAGAGTACTTGGTTTTAATGAACATATCAAGCCATTAAAGTCCTATGGAAACTGGTTCAATTATAACAATTGTTGATTTCTGAAAATTTACTTTTAGAAAAAACTCCGTGTCAAAGTGTTCGTTCGTTTTCAATTATGTGTAATAAATCCACTCGGAATACTTTTAATCAATCATAAATTAATTTAGTTTGATTGATTAGGTCGATTAATTACACATATCGGGAAGTTTATGTAACTTGCCTCAAGGCAAATACCAAACCAACTAGTTTTAACTTTGCAATTCAGTTTATATAATTCTTATAAATATTGGACAATGTTACAATATTTATAATAATCTATTTGAAAACATTTAATATTCCTCGAACAATTCGTTCCAGTAATTTCCAGTTCCGGGAAGTTCCAGTAATTTGTCTTAAGGCACGATGCCATACACCACTAGTTATATATTTTAATTTATTCGTCTATTTTGATTTATTGCACTACATTTATAACAAAAATATTAGCGATGAGTGTTACAATTTTTTATTGCAAATATTCAAGTCACTATTAAATCTATGTCATGTTCTCAATCAGTTATGATTACTTACACGCATATTGCTTTGAAATTTTAGTATGCATGCGATACGGCGAAAAATTTAAAAAAAAAACGAAAAAATCATTGTACAAATTTTACTTCATGATAATTAAAATCTTATACTTTTTGGCGTTTTCTTGGTACGGAAACCAAAAGAATGGAATTTGACGTGCAAACTAATTAGTACGTCTACCCGTCAATACGAATCGAATGTTTTTTGAATCATTGAAATCGGTTGATTCGTGTTTTCGAAAACGTCGACAAAAATTTGTATCCGTACATACACGCCCACATACACACTTACGTTCATTTTTTTAAGTCATTGCAAAATATTCAGAAGACCTTAAAACGTGTAGATATACAAACATTATTGTTTGATTATTTTTTGGATTATTATAACTTACCATAGGGAAAGTTAATTAATTCAAACAACATCACTACTCGATATTTTAAAACGAATAACTATTTTTATTTTTGCGAAAACGAGAACGAAAATTTTTGCACTTCTTTGCTAATCAAGCATTTCATCTTTTGGCTTTCAAATATTTGAAATCGATGCAGCAGTTTTTGAGGAATTGTCGACGAAATATAAATATTGACTAATTACGCCAGAAAGTATTGACGAGCAAATCATTAATTATAGTAACAAGTTATAAATAGCGTTTTCCTCAAAGAAAGTTCGCATAATGTTCCTAGTGTGTGTTATCGACTTAATCAATAAGAATTTAAATTTAGCGTGACTTAATTTTGAAATTTTAACTCGGCGCAATATTCCAATACTCAATTAATTAATACGACCACAATATAATGATGCGATTTTCATCAAATTCATCGAAGAAAGTTTTTTTAGCTAAACAAACACGATTACAAAATGATATTTTTTGATTTGCACTTTTTTGCTAAACCGTCAGGGCCGACCTGTTGAATGATTTTTAAAAATTATACCTATACTTGTCGTAGGCCTATATATTTAACACTTTCGGGACAGCACCGATTTCAAAACAATCTACTTTACCGGCTGTAGACTTGATTTCATTGTGTATGTTATGCAATTTGTTTGATAAAGATTTGTGGTCATTGAAGGACATACATTTATAATATTAATTTATTTTTGATCATTATATAAAGAATGGTGACGTTCAAAACAATTTCCAAAATGCATAGCTGGTTGAGTTTTGACATGTTTTACAATAAAATGTTGTTCGCCGCCTTCCTCCTGGTGCTTTTCTGTTAGAACAGACAATACAATCTCTTTTTCTTACACTCACTGCCATAATGGTTTATTTTTTCTATTATATTGTCTAATAATTCATTTATAAAATATAAAGTAAAATAATCTATTAGATGTCTTATATTGCTTGGTATTTGTAGTCGGGGTGTTTGTTGATGTATGTCAAACTCGATTATTGAAGGAGAATCGGCACATTCGCTAATGTCTTCCCGCTCTTCATTTATTTTGTCGAACTTCTTCTTCTCTTTGTTGGTTGGATAATATCATCATCACATTCATCAAATGTCAATTTGAATGTCTCATCTTCACTACTGCTTAGTTATTCACAAAATTACCAGTCGTTTTGCCATATTTAAAAGCGCTCCGTCGTTTTAAATATTAAAAAGACCATATAGCAAAGAAAAAGGCTAAAAATACTACTAAAATAACTTAAAATTCAAATACAATATGTTTATCATTTATATCATTTACTTATCGATGCAAACTGAGTCATTGTTTATAAAATAGCCTGGGCCTCACAGAGTATATTTGTCCACTGTGGTGGACAGCCGTCCCTAAAGTGTTAAGTATCCTCTGAGGCCATGATCTTTACATGATTTAAATATACGTTAAAGACACAATACAGAAACAATTGTCTAAATTAAGTTTTATAAAGTTCGCAACTATTCTACTTTTTATGACTGTTGCTGGACTTCTTATTGTAAAATTTCTAGGATTTCATAAATTATTACGCAATTTCATAAAAGCATTAAATACAAATGGAATTTGTTTCATATTAAAAACAGATGAGTATTTTTTTAACTTCCCGTAGGACAAGTTATAGTAATCGCAAAAAATGGAAAATGAAAATTTTTATATATCTTTACGTTTGAGAGGTTTCTGAACATTTTGGCATACTTTAGAAAATGGATGTATATGTGTGTGTGTGTGCGGATTCATATTTTCGTCGTCGACGATTTCGGGAACACGGATCAACCGATTTGAATAATTAAAAAAACCGTCTAGCCGTTTCGTAGATACGGGGCAAAAAGTGCCAAAAACGGTAACTCAGTTTCTAAGAGAACGGAGCGTTCGATTTTAATAATTCAAAAACGTTTTACTTGTATGGACAAGATGAAGAATTGTTCAAATTTTTATGAAGGCAGGTCTAGCGGTACGGACATCTAGTGAAAAAAGTAAAAAATTGCCATTTGGCGGTCAAAAATGATCATTAGACAAATGCACATCAAATTATCAGATATAATTTATAGAGATTTTAACAAGTATAAATTTTGTTTACATTCTTATCATATTACATACGTATTATTCTTATCGGTTGCATTCCAATGTTTATCCGCAAAACGATCGTACTGCTTTGACTGCATAGAAACAAAATATAAAGCGCGTAAGCGCCGCGTCGCTGTCTAACGGATAAACATTGGTGCGGAACCCATAGGAATGTAAACAAACTTTATGCTTATTGTTAAAATTTCTATAAAATATCTGATAATTTGATGTGCATATGATCATTTTTGACCGCCAAATGGCATTTTTTTACTTTTTTGTTAGATCTCCAAAACCGCTAGATCTGCTCTCATGAAAATTTGATCAATTATTTATCTTGTCAATACAAGTAAAATGTTTTTTGAATTATTAAAATCGGACTTTCCGTTCTCTTAAAAACTGAGTTACTTTTTGCCCCGTATCTTCGGAACGGCTAGACTTGCCTTTGCCAAAAATTAATCAGCACGTCTCCTTATCAATACGAATCGAATGTTTTTGAATTATTCAAATCGGCTGATCCGTGTTCCCGAAATCGTCGACAAAAATTTGTATCCGAACACACATACATACACGCACATACACACACACACATCCATTTTTTCTAAGGCATGCCAAAATATTCAGAAACCTTTGAAACGTCGAGAAATGCAAAAATTTTCATTTTCGATTTTTTTGCGAATACTATAACTTGCCCTACGGGAAGTTAGAAAGTTCAAAACTTCCAAAATATTTCAAAATAAAGAAGCCTTTTTTCCAAAAAAAAATTTTTTTTCATAAATTCATAGTTTCTCAAAAATTTTAATTTTTTCAAAGTAAATTTTTTTCAAAAATGTTAATCTTTTTAAAAAAAATATTTTTGGTTCGGGCAGTTGCAGCAATTTGCCTTAAGGCACGATGCCATGCGCCCCACTAGTTAACTATATTTTAAAAAATTCTGATATAGTGGCGATTTATTTACGGTTTTAAATGAGTATTTATCGACATTCTAAACAAATTGCG